>NC_045454.1:52521601-52526776 GCF_002776525.5 Piliocolobus tephrosceles
CCCGGCCGCGCCGCTGCAGCCGGCGAGGAGCCGCACCCGGGCGCAGCGCCGCCCGCCCGCGATGACGGCCGCTCGGGCCGGGGGCGGGGAGGCGGGGGCGCTGGGCTGGCGGCGCGGGGGCCTCAGCTCCCCCCCCCCGCCCGCCTCCTCCCCCCCCGCCCCCCTCCCCCCCCCTCCCCCCCCCCCCCTCCCCCTCCCCCCCCCCCCCCCCTCCCAGACCCCGCCCTCTCTGACTCCTTCCCCCCCAGCCCCCCTCCCCAGACCCCGCCCTCTCTGACTCCTTACCCCCTAGCTCCCCCCCGACCGCCCCCACCACACTCTCTAAGCCCCTCCTCCCGTCCCCAGGGAAGCCATCAACCGTCTCCACGAGGCCGTGCCTGGCGTCCGGGGATCCTGGAAGAAAAAGGTGAGTGAGGCTTGCGGCCTCTCGTGGGGCCGGTGGGGCAGTCGGGAGCCGCGGGGACGCTGCGGCCATCCTGGGAGCTCCTCGGCGGCCCCCACCCATGGCCGCCCTCGCTGTGCTCCGCCCCCAACTCAGGCCCCCAACAAGGCCCTGGCGTCCGTCCTGGGCAAGAGCAACCTTCGCTTCGCCGGCATGAGCATCTCCATCCACATCTCCACCGACGGCCTCAGCCTCTCCGTGCCCGCCACGCGCCAGGTGGGTCTGCCCTCCTCCCCTGGCGTCCCCAGAGCCCCAGAGGGGCCAGGAGTCCTAGGATCCACCGAGGCAAAGCCAGGCTGGGCGCTAGGGGCGGGCAGCAGGTGGCGTTTATCCGGAAAGATGAGCCGAGGCCCTGCTGAGCGGGAGCTGGGGGTGCAGCCGCTGCCTTCACGGGGCTCAGCTCAGGGGCTCCCGCCTGGGCAAGCTGTCCCGACACCGGGGTGCTCCTGGCATGGAGTGGGTGGGGGCAGGGACGCTGCTCAGCACCCCGCAGTGGCCAGGACGCCCCACCCCAGAGAGTAGTCCACCCCAACGTCCACAGTGCCTGGGAGAGGGGGATAAACCCGGCTACCAGTCCTCAGGGGGAAACAAACAGCAGAAGTATCATTGCTGCAGGCCGGGCTCCGCGGCCCACACCTGTAATCCCAGCAGTGGGAGGCCGAGGCGGGCGGATCACTTGAGGTCAGGAGTTCGAGACCAGCCTGGCCAACATGGAGAAACCCCGACTCTACCAAAAATACAAAGATTAGCCGGGCGTGGTGGAGCGCCCCTGTAATCCCAGCTACTTGGGAGGCTGAGGCAGGAGAATCGCTTGAACCCGGGAGGCGGAGGTTGCAGTGAGCCGAGATTGCACCACTGCCCTCCGCCTGGGTGACAGAGCATCTCAAAACACCAGAAAAACAAAAAAACATAATTGCAGAAATGAAAGAAATAATAGATTCTAGGAGGCATTGCGAGGCCAGGGGAGGGGTGTCCTGAGCGTGTGCTGGGCTCTGTGTGCTCGAAGAGACTTCCTGGAGGGCTCTGGGAGGTGGTGAGGAGGGGGGTCTCAAGGTCTGGCTGAGAGAGGAGGCATCTCCCTGTCGGAGAAGTTAGCATGGGTCATCGTGAGGGGTTTGGGGCGAGGCAGCGCCCTGGGCTGGTGTTGGGGCGGCAGGTGGCGGCGAGAGTCAGCTGGGGCTCCAGGGAGGAGGCTAGAGAAGGATGGAGCTGGCCAGGGGTGGCTGAGGGCTGTTTCCATGCCGTTTCCATCTCTGCCCCGACCCTGCGAGGCATGGACCCCTGACCACCATATGGACAGGACACTGAGGCTCCGAGCGGACCCTCCTGGCTGGGCCGGGGTTGGCCAGGGGAGAGCCTTAAGGATCCCTATGGGGGCTGAGGAGTGGATGTTCTGTAGGGAGGTCTCAGGACGTGGCTGGTAGTGGGGGTTCACTGGGCCTAGAGGGATCTGAGTGATGGGAAGCAAATGAAGCAGGACCATGCAAATGAGCATGCAAACAAGCATACAGATGAGCGCGCAAATGAGCATGCAAAGAAGCATGCAAATGAGCACACAAGCACGCAAATGAGCATGCAGATGAGCACACAAATGAGCATGCAGATGAACATGCAAACGAGCATGCAAATAAGCACACAAACAAGCATGCAGATGAGCACGCAAATGAGCACAGAAAGAAGCATGCAAAAGAGCACACAAACATGCAAATGAGCATGCAAATGAGCACACAAATGAGCATGCAGATGAACACGGAAATGAGCATGCAAATAAGCACACAAACAAGCATGCAGATGAGCATGCAAATACACTCACAGGTGCCCTTGCACGTGGACAAGGGAGTCAGGAGTGTGGGTCCAGCCCTCCCACGGCTGCTTCAGTGTGTGGGGGTGTGTGTGTGCACGTGTGCGGGGCACGGGATGTGTGTGCGTGAGTGTCTGGGCAGGTGCATGTGTGGTGTTGCAGTGGGGGTGATTTGTCCTGTCACACACATTCCCCTGTGACCTCCTGCGGGCCCCACACATCCCTTAGGGCCCTAGTCCCATCCTTGCTGGGGCCTCCACATCCCAGCCTCGGTCGTCTAGGCTGACCCAGCACCCAGCTGCAGTAGGTGCCTGTCCAGGGGACGTCTCCATCCCCACATCCCTGCCCCTGCCCTGTTCCTCGCTGTGGCCCTGGTACAGTTGCCGGGCCCCCTGCCCTCAAAGTGGGGCCCCCATGACCACGTGTGCCTCCTACCCCCACAGGTCATCGCCAGCCACCACATGCCGTCCATCTCCTTCGCATCGGGCGGAGACACGGTGAGGCCAGGGATGGGGGTGGACCTGCAGCCCCGCTGCCCCCTCCAGCCGCGAGACCCTCTCGCCCTTCCCCAGAGCCCGCCTAACGTACCCTGTGCCCACATCCACTGCCCCATCTGTCTGCATTGCTGGGGTGGGTGGCCGGGAATCCCGGTGGGGGGCCCAGGCAGGTCCAGCTGGCCCCTCCCCGTCCCCAGGACATGACGGATTACGTGGCCTACGTCGCCAAGGACCCCATCAACCAGAGAGGTGAGGCTCCTGGGAGGCCGGTGGGGGTCCTGTGGCTGGGGGCATGGCCGTGTGGCTTGGAGGCCGCATGACCAACGCCCCCGCAGCCTGCCACATCCTGGAGTGCTGTGAGGGCCTGGCCCAGAGTGTCATCAGCACCGTCGGCCAAGCCTTCGAGCTGCGCTTCAAGCAGTACCTGCACAGCCCACCCAAGGTGGCACTGCCCCCAGAAAGGTAACCGACCCGCCTCCCCCATGCCCTGGGGACGCCCCCAGTGACCGCCCGGGTGCAGAGCTGGCTCCACCTCCTGCAGGCCTCAGCCTCTGTCCTGCCCTTGTCCCTCCCTCCCTGTCCCCTGAGAATGTGGCTCGGCCAGAGGATCCTGTTTACTCGGCTAAACGCATCCCCGCCCCCAGGACTGGGGAGGACTGAGTGAGCTGACTCCCCGGTGTGCCTGAGGGTGTCGGCCCTGCTGCTTAACCAACATCCCTCCTCCAGATGCACGGCCGGCTCCTGCAAAGGGCAGCAAACGGCCTCTGTCTCACCGCGGAAGATGTGTAAAGGGGGGGAACCTGTCTGTCTGCTGGTAACACGTTATTTATAGACATTGAAGTGTGAATGTCACGTGTCGCAAAATATGATTCTCTGGATATTTTCTCAAACACTTAGCTTTGATGATTTAAAGACTGAAAGCCCGTTTGCAGCTCGAGGGACACACAGGCCTAGGCAGTGAGCTGGATTTGGCCCTGGGCTGGGGTTTGCCAGCCGGCCTTGGAGAAGGAGGTAGTTAAGTCTCTATTCATCATCAGAAAGTCACGTTCCTCCCACGGTGGGAGGGCAGGTGCAGACCCGTGAGCTCCCAGCCCTGCTGGTCACGCGTGCTCACACTCACCCCTTTGTGCACCGGGACAGCGTGCTTGATGCACATTGCTCGGCGCGCTCCGAAGCTGGCACGGGCTCCTCGCCTGCCTCTGGAGCTGCCCCTGCCTTCCGTAGGCTGCCCCGTGATTTATCCCAGCAGCAACTGTGGGCCAGGCAGGGTGCGCCCCTCTGGCTCTCGGGGCCGTGCCTGCTGAGGAGCCCACCAGTGCCATTGGGGCCGGAGGGCAGGGGCGCTCTGATCCCAGAGAGTTGCCACCCTGACCAGCGATGTCCTGGTTCTGGGTATAAACTTGGCTCCTGCCCTCTGCCGCGGGCGGCACCGGAGGTGGGCGGAAAGGAGTGGAGACCGGGTTTGCCAACGTCCTGCCTTTTGTGCTACAGCTTGGAAATGTGTGCAATGTTCCATTTTAGAGATGAGGAAGTAATGGGCCTGGTCACTCGCTGTAGAAGTGTTTCCTGGTCGGGCCGGGCGCGGTGGCTCAAGCCTGTAATCCCAGCACTTTGGGAGGCCAAGACGGGCGGATCACGAGGTCAGGAGATCAAGACCATCCTGGCTAACATGGTGAAACCCCGTCTCTACTAAAAAATACAAAAAACTAGCCGGGCGAGGTGGCGGCGCCTGTAGTCCCAGCTACTCGGGAGGCTGAGGCAGGAGAATGGCGTGAACTTGGGAGGCGGAGCTTGCACTGAGCTGAGATCCGGCCACTGCACTCCGGCCTGGGCAGCAGAGCGAGACTCCGTCTCAAAAAAAAAAAAAAAAAAAAGGAAGCGTTTCCTGGTGGGATCCCTCAGCAACAGGCGGGGGGCTGGGATTCGAACTCAGGTCTTTCCTGTTCCCCCAGAAGCTCGAGCTGTAAGGGTTTAGCCCCCTTGGGCCCTGCCTGTGCCACGGCCATTGCTGTCTGTCCCCCAGGCTGGCGGGGCCAGAGGAGTCGGCGTGGGGGGACGAGGAGGAGGCTGTGGAGCACAGTTACTACAACAGCGTCCCGGGGAAGGAGCCGCCGCCGGGCGGGCTGGTGGACTCCAGGCTGGCCCTGACACAGCCCTGCGCCCTCACGGCCCTCGGCCAGGTCAGCCTCTGCCCTCATGGGGACGGGGGCAGGGATGCCCAAGCTGCTGGTCTCCTGGGCCTTCCTCCAGCTCTTCTTTCTGCTCCTGTTCTCCTTGATCCTAGAGGAGGGTCTCTCTCTCACTGAGACTCACTCACTCATTCACTCCCTCACAGACTTGTGATCTCACTCACTCACGATCTCACTCAGGATCTCACTCACGATCTCACTCACTGACTCATTCACAATCTCACGATCTCACTCATGATCTCCTCA
>NC_045454.1:52526786-52528377 GCF_002776525.5 Piliocolobus tephrosceles
TCATGAGCTCGCTCACTGACTCATTCACAATCTCACGATCTCACTCAGACTCACTCACTCACGGTCTCACGATCTCACTGACTCATTCATTGACTCACAACTTCATGGTCTCACAGACTCACTCAGACTCACTCACGATCTCACTCATGATCTCACGATCTCACGATCTCACAATCTCACTCATGAGCTCACTCGCTCACTGTCTCTCTTACTCACGATCTCACTCATGATCTGACTGACTCATTCACAATCTCACGATCTCACTCAGACTCAGTCACTCACGGTCTCACAGACTCAGGCTCACAGACTCACTCACAATCCCACTCACGATCTCACTCGCTCACTCACGATCTCGCTCACTCATTCACTTACGATCTCACTCAGACTCACAGACTCACTCAGACCGACAGACTCACGATCTCACTCACGATCTCACGCATTCACTCAGTCACAATCTCATGATCTCACTCAGACTCCCAGTCTCACTCAGATTCACTCCCAGACTCGCGATCTCACAGACTCACGATGGGGCGCCCTGTATCTGCTGCGCCTACTCTCCCACTCACTCACTCACCAACTCAGTGTCGCACTCACGATCTCGCTCACTCACAGACTCATTCACAGACTGTCTCTCTCTCACCATCGCACTCACCATGAGGCGCCGTCTATCTGCCCGGCCTACCGTGGACACGGTAGACGAGGTGGCATTTCAGACACGACTTCTACCCTCAGACACTGACGAAACACGCTAATGATTTAATCACAGCATTGATAAGGCCACCAGGGATGCACTGAGGATGTCCACAGGGACCTGGATTCTGTAGGGAGGTCGGAGGGCTTCCCTGAGGAAGCGGCGTTTGGACGGGGTCCTGACTGGTGAATAGGAGCTGCCTGGGACAACAGTGCGGGGAAGGGCATCCAGGCAGGGGGAACAGCCATTGCAAAGTGGCAGGATGTGCTGACCACCTTCTGAGGTGGAGAGAAGGCAGGGAAGGCCACGGCAGAGGTGAGCGGCAGACCCAGGGGGGCTCAGTCACAGAGCGAGGGAGCCAGGGGAGGGCCAGGGCTGGGCTCCCCACCCCTAAGTCTCCAGCTGTCTGGGAGGGCCGGGTGGGGAGACTGGGGATCCTGAACCAGGAAGAGGGGCTTGCATACACCGGGGAACCTCTCACTGCTCTGTTTCCAGGGTCCATCTGCTTCTCTAAGAGATGCCCGCAGCCTGCCATGGGACGTGGGGTCCACGGGTGCAGGTAGGATGGGCTTGGGCTGCAAGGGGTGCCCACAAGGATTCTGGGGCGCCTCAGCCCTGTCCCGCGCTGCCTCCCCCTCAGTCTTTCTCCTCTCTGCTTATTTCACATTCACCTACGATGTTGTCTTGCTCCTCACAGTCTGCTGAGATTTTCATCATCAGTGTCTGTTTCTCCTGCACAGACTGGATTCCTTGCGTGTTGGATGTAGGTGCTGTGTGCATCCACACGGTATTAGGCTTCCATGCGTGTTGGATGTAGGTGCTGTGTCATCCACACGGTATTAGGCTTCCGTGCGTGTTGGATGTAGGTGCTGTGTCATCCACACGGTATTAGGTTTCCGT
>NC_045454.1:52528387-52540744 GCF_002776525.5 Piliocolobus tephrosceles
TGTGTCATCCACACGGTATTAGGTTTCCGTGCGTGTTGGATGTAGGTGCTGCGTCATCCACACAGTATTAGGCTTCCTTGTGTGTTGGATGTAGGTACTGCATTCATCCACATGGTTCAAAACATCACGGAGTTTAAAAAGCCGTTTAGTGAGCGATCTCTCTCATCCCGGTCTGCATCTCTTCTCTGCCTCCCTGATCAGGCAGCCACTGTTAGCTGTCAGTGGCTCCTGAGTTATTTTCCTAGCTTTTGCCCAGATACTCAAGCTGGTTCAAACGTGCCTCACAGCCCCCGTTTTTGCAGATGGGGTGTGCCACCCATGTGTCTTCCGCCTTGCTGTGTCCACGGGGCAAGCATCGCGGGTTCTTCCCACACCCTGCTCCTGGACATCTGCGTTGATTCCAGGCCTTTGCCATGACAGTCAGTCGTGCGGTGACCTTATACGGTCCGCTTGTGTGCCAGGACTCAACAAACACGTCCCACGGAGGGGCATCCGTGCCGTTTCAGTAGGAATCAGTAATTGCCCGCTCAACCGAAATTCCCACCGGGCACTTCGAGCTTTGGCTTTTTGTGTTTGAGACAGCATCTTGCTCTGCCGCCCAGGTTGGAGTGCAGTGGCGTGATCACAGCTCAGGGAAGCCTCCACCTCCCAGGCTCCAGCAGTTCTTCTAACCCTCCAGAGTAGCTGGAACCACAGACCTGCGCCACTGCACCCAACAAATTCTTAAATTTTGTGGAGGTGAGGTCTCACTGTGTTGCCCAGGCTGGTCTCGAAGCCCTGGGCTCAAGAGAGCCTCCCTTCCCTGTGCCGTGTGCAATTTCCCTTCCCTGTGCCGTGTGCAATTCCCCCTTCCCTGTGCTGTGTGCAATTCCCTCTTCCCTGTGCAAGTCCCCCTTCCCTGTGCCGTGTGCATTTGCCTTTCCCTGTGCCGCGTGCAATTCCCCCTTCCCTGTGCCGTGTGCAATTCCCCTTCCCTGTGCCGTGTGCAATTCCCCCTTCCCTGTGCAATTCCCTCTTCCCTGTGCAATTCCCCCTTCCCTGTGCCCTGTGCAATTCCCCCTTCCCTGTGCCGTGTACAATTCCCTCTTCCCTGTGCAAGTCCCCCTTCCCTGTGCCGTGTGCAATTCCCTCTTCCCTGTGCAAGTCCCCCTTCCCTGTGCCGTGTGCAATTCCCCCTTCCCTGTGTCGCGTGCAATTCCCCCTTCCCTGTGCCGTGTGCAATTCCCTCTTCCCTGTGCAAGTCCCCCTTCCCTGTGCCGTGTGCAATTCCCCCTTCCCTGTGCTGTGTGCAATTCCCTCTTCCCTGTGTAAGTCCCCCTTCTCTGTGCCGTGTGCAATTCCCCCTTCCCTGTGCCGTGTGCAATTCCCCCTTCCCTGTGCCCTGTGCAATTCCCTCTTCCCTGTGCAATTTCCCCTGCCCTGTGCCGCGTGCAATTCCCCTTCCCTGTACCGTGTGCAATTCCCCCTTCCCTGTGCCGTGTGCAATTCCCCCTTCCCTGTGCCCTGTGCAATTCCCTCTTCCCTGTGCAATTTCCCCTGCCCTGTGCCGCGTGCAATTCCCTCTAACCGAGGCCATTCCTGATGGGCATTGAGTGACCCTCCCGCTCCCTCAGGTAGCTCCGCGGCAGGTGCCCCTGCTTCCCATGAGCCCTTTTCTCCGGTGCATGCTGAGCTGGGAACTGCCCGGTCACGGAGTGCTGACCTTACGTTACCCGCGGTGCCCGTCACCCTCGAGGCGGCTGTGCAGTCGGCTCACCCAGCGGTCCCGCCTGTGGCTGCCTGGGTCCTAACAGCCTTACTAACATCTGTGTTGAGCTTTTTTTAGATCTTCCTAAACAATCTGGCATTTCGCTGCCAAGCGTCAGAGCCCTTGAGTAGGTTGGAGAAGCTTGAGCCATCGGGAACCACCCGGTGCCCAGCTGTGAGCTGGTCCTGGCCCATGTTCCTCTGCGATGCTGGCAGCTCACCCCTGCCGAGGGGCTCGCCAGGGTTCCCGGCCCCCGTGCCCACACCCAGGCTATTCTCACTGCTCGTCGTGCCTTTCGGGATTCGCTGCCCAAGAACTCCTACAAACATGCCACACCGCAGTTCCAGGGTGCACGGATTCCTCCACCCATCTGCCTCCCGCGGTGCCGTCCTCCCCTCTCTCGACTCTTGCCACTGCATTTCTTCCTTCTTGCCCACCCTGACCCTAAGAAGCTGAGAGAATCTGTGCCCCGTCTTGGTAGACTGGGAAGGCCAGAGACAAGCCCTTGCTCTCGTCACCCAGCAAGGGCTAGTGCGGCCTCTCGGTCACGTGGCGTCACAGCCAGACCCTGTTCCGAGGCAGAGGCAGCCTGGTCAGGACCCGGCAGAATGATGCAGGCGGGGTCCAGGCAGGTCCCGAGGGAATGCCCCGAGGACACCTGCGATGCCGGTCCGGCTTTTGAGCCATGTAGATACTTTTTTTTTTTTTTTTTTTTTTGAGACTGAGTCCCATTCTGTTGTCCAGGCTGGAGGGCAATGGCACAATCTCAGCTCACTGCAATCTCTGCCTCCCAGGTTCAAGTGATTCTCACGCCTCTGCCTCCCGACTAGTTGGGATTATGGGCGCCCACCACCACGCCCGGCTACTTTTTGTATTTTTAGTAGAGACGGGGTTTCGCCACCTTGGCCAGGCTGGTCTCGAACTCCTGACCTCAAATGATTCACCTGCCTCCGCCTCCAAAAGTGCTGGAATTAAAGGCGTGAGCCGCCACGCCCGGCCCCATGTAAATACTTTACATGTTCAAAATACAATTAAAAAAAGAAAGGAAGGAAAATCTCAAAATAGAACCGAGTCAGAACAAGTGACCCACGTGTGCCATGTTGATAGCGTAATTACAGGGAAGCAGAGTCACTGTGATTATTTTTAAATGTGGAGACTGAACATACACACTGGGAAGCTTTGGTCCCTGAGCCGGGAAGGGGGCCGTGGCGGGGCTGGGTGGGGCAGCGGCTGCCCTCTCCCTGGGCGTGGATGTCTGGTGCCCACAGCCCCCGCCGCACGCTGTCCCACGTGTGTCCCTCGCTGGAGCCCCGACAGGGCTTTACTGCTGCTGTAAGACACTCCCGGTGATGCTGGGTTACCATGGGGAGGCCAGAGCAGCATCTGCCCTGCAGCCAGCAGCACACATGGCGGGGGAGGCTCCTGGTGGGACCCTGCCCAGTGTCCAGGGCCTTGCTCCCTGCGAGCCCCTCTCCTGGCTCCCAGCCGACCCCCTGCCCCTCCTCACACTCCCCAGCTCCACCAGGGGACGGCTATGTGCAGGCGGACGCCCGGGGCCCCTTGGACCTGGAGGAACACCTCTATGTCAACACCCAGGGTCTGGACGCCCCCGAGCCGGAGGACGCGGTGCTCCTGCAGCCCAAGGACAGTCCCAAGAAGGATCTGTTTGATATGCGTACGTGGGCAGCCTGGGGGGCGGGCATCATCGCGCGGCCTGTTGTCTGGTGGGGGAGGCTCAACCCCACCCCCACCCCCACTCACTAGGGGGTCCCCGGTTTGATGGGGACGGCTCCTTTCTCCCCGTGAGATGCTTCAAGTCCACAGGGGTGGGGCGGGGAAGCTCAGTCTGTCTCCGGTCGGAGAACTTGTCTGATGGGGTTGGCCTGGACTCTGCCTTAAAAGGGGCCAGTCACGCCGGGCGCGGTGGCTCAAGCCTGTAATCCCAGCACTTTAGGAGGCCGAGACGGGCGGATCACGAGGTCAGGAGATCGAGACCATCCTGGCTAACACGGTGAAACCCCGTCTCTACTAAAAATACAAAAACTAGCCGGGTGAGGTGGCGGGCGCCTGTAGTCCCAGCTACTCGGGAGGCTGAGGCAGGAGAATGGCGTGAACCCAGGAGGCGGAGCTTGCAGTGAGCTGAGATCCGGCCGCTGCACTCCAGCCTGGGCGGCAGAGCGAGACTCCGTCTCAAAAAAAAAAAAAAAAAAAATGGGGCCAGTCTGACAGGGGAGGCCCATTCCCCTCCAGCGAGTGCGGCCCAGCTGTGTGATGGGCGAGGCCCAGACCCTCCCACAGGACCCCGTCTCCTGGGGCCTCCCTGCTGAACTCCCCGTCTCGTGGGGAACGCCGCTGGCCCTGCTCTGCGAGAAGCTCTGCTCTCTCGGGGGTGACCCACCTGCCCCTGTCGGAACCCCCAGTCTGAAGGGAGGGGCTTCGTCACACCTTGAAAGAATGAGCAGTGTGGGGGGAGGCTGCGGCCCCCTCTGTGGGACCCTCGGGTCAACAGGGGAAGCCAGACCCTTGCCCCGTGGGACTCCTCGGTCTGCGAGGGGAGGCCTCGTCCTTTCTCTGTGGGACTCCTGGCCTCTGCAGCTGCCTGGCCCGCCGGTCTCCACGCTGCCTCTGGGCCTCCCTGGTCGGATGAGGGAATTTAAGTTTCCTCTTCACGTGACCCCGGGCTCTGAGGATTCTTCCTACGGAAACCCCAGCCTGATGGGGGAGGCACAGCTTCCTGCTTGAAGGAACGCCCAGTCCAGTGAGGGAGGCTGAGTCCACCTCTGGACAAAGTGGCTAGTCTGATGGTGAACCCACTCCTTCCTTCCCCGTGAGATGACCTAGCCCAAGGGAGCCCTCAGCCCGAGGGAGGAGGCTTGTCGCTTGTCCTTCCTTGCCTGAGGTGTCCGGAATTCTCCTGATTTCCTGCAGCCTCGGCTCTGCCCTCCTCGAGCTCGGAGGGGTGTTGGCTCGGAGCTGCCAGAGAGGGTCCTCGGCCGAGCTCAGGACGCATCCCAAGCTAGCTGCAAATTTCTTCCTTCCCTCCACCAGCTGACAATGCAGCGTCTCCTTAGCATCACAATGACACCATCTGGCACCTAGTGGGCGCCTGCTGGGTCCCAAGCACTACCCTTGGCCCTCTTGGCTCCCCATGGCCACCCTCAGCTGGGAAAAGAGGGGCTTGGGACTGTAAGCTTCCTTCTGAGGCAGGCTGTCCCTCAGGGTGACCGGACTGCCAGAGAGCCCTGGTTCAGGAAAGGTGATGAAAAGTCCTGGGGCTGCCTCTGGTTCGCCACGTGCTCATTCCCGAACCTGTCGCTGGCTGGGAGGGTGAGATGAACATGCTGACTGGCCAGGCGCGGAGCTGGAGCTGGTTCAGCCCCAGGGTCAGGGCGGGAAGATCCCCCAGGACCAGGAGCTGGAGGGGTGCGGGGCTGGCCCAGCCAGAGGGAGACCAGGGAGTGAGGGTCAGGGCGGGAGGACCCCCCAGGGCCAGGAGCTGGAGGGGGTGGGGCTGGCCCAGCCACAGGGAGACCAGGGAGTCAGGGTCAGGGCGGGAGGACCCCCCAGGGCCAGGAGCTGGAGGAATTTGAGGCCGCTCAAGCTACAGGTAGATGCGTCTCCGTCAGGGCTGGGGCCCCGGTGTTGTGGTGTCTGAACCATGCTGCTTTCTGCCTGGGGACAAGCCCACACCTGTTTGACAATGAGGGGACGGAGACTCAGAGGAAAGCCTTTGAGCGGCCTGTGGGATGTCGGCCCTGTTGGAAGCCGTTAGAAAACCCAGGGCAGGCCGGGCGCGGTGGCTCAAGCCTGTAATCCCAGCACTTTGGGAGGCCGAGACGGGTGGATCATGAGGTCAGGAGATCGAGACCATGCTGGCTAACACGGTGAAACCCCGTCTCTACTAAAAAAATGCAAAAAAAAAAAAAAAACAACTAGCCGGGCGATGTGGGGGGCGCCTGTAGTCCCAGCTACTCGGGAGGCTGAGGCAGGAGAATGGCAGGAACCCGGGAGGCGGAGCTTGCAGTGAGCTGAGATCCGGCCACTGCACTCCAGCCTGGGCGACAGAGCGAGACTCCGCCTCAAAAAAAAAAAAAAAAAGAAAACCCAGGGCAGAACATTTTAACACTAGAGGCAGCAGAGGGAAGCTGGTTTTCATCGTGAGTATTTAGGGTACGTTGGGGACCCCGGCCAATGCGGTAAGACCAGATAAGGAAAGAAGAGGCGTGTACTATGGGAAGGAGACCCACCTAACAAGGCAAGAAAAAGAAATAGGAGTTAACCTCTGAAGGGAAGAGCTGCTGTCATCCTTTGTACAGGCTTAGAAAACCCAGCCTGGGGGTCCCGGTTGCCGCACGTGAGCCCACCGCGCGCACAGGGCTGGGTGGAGCATGAGTCTCACACACTGGGTGCTGGGTCAGTGCAGGCCGACCAGTTCACAGGGGACTCCCCGGGGAACCCGTTTCTCCCAGCTCTGGTCCCGGCGGGAGCAGCTGCCTGCCCCTGCCTGCCCAGCGCTGCTGTCCCCGGCCTGCAGGACCCTTCGAGGATGCCCTGAAGTTGCATGAGTGCTCAGTGGCCGCAGGTATGACAGCAGCCCCCCTTCCCTTGGAGGACCAGTGGCCCAGCCCCCCTACCCGCCGGGCCCCTGTGGCCCCCACAGAGGAACAGCTGCGCCAGGAGCCCTGGTACCACGGCCGGATGAGCCGTCGGGCGGCAGAGAGGATGCTTCGAGCTGATGGGGACTTCCTTGTGCGAGACAGCGTCACCAACCCCGGGCAGTATGTCCTCACCGGCATGCACGCCGGGCAGCCCAAACACCTGCTGCTGGTGGACCCCGAGGGCGTGGTAAGCTGGGCGCAGGTGGGTGGGTCTTGGGGCATCCGGGGGCTTAGCTGGGCACAGGTGGGAGGGTCTCCGGCCCGAGGGCATTCAGGGGCTTTCCGTGTTTACGAAGCTTTTCCAGATTGTTCTAGATGTTGCGTTTGACCAGGTACTGTACAATTGCAAAGTATCTTCCATTTTATTTTTGAGACAGAGTCTGGCTCTGTCACCCAGGCTTGTGTGTAGTGGCCGAATCATGGCTCTCTGCAGCCTCGAACTCCTGGGCTCAGGCGGTCTCCCTGGCTCAGCCTCCTGAGTAGCTGGGACTGCAGGTGGGAGCCACCGTCCCCAGCTAAGTTTTTGTAGAGATGGGGCCTTGCTGTGTTGCCCAGGCTGGTCCCGAACTCCTGGCCTCAAGTGATCCTCCTGACTTGGCCTACCAGTCGTAATCCCAGTCGTACGATTTCATGCATCATAAGATGCTCTCCCCCCATATATCATGACTTATGCATCTTACAAATGGTGATGTATTTGAGGGACAAATATGGTATTTTCAGGTTCTAATTTATTTGAGGGTGTACAAAGCAAGTCTCAATTTACAAGGAATTTTGGAATCAAGTTACTGAATTAGTTCAATTCTTCCTTCCCTTTCTTTCTCTCTCTTTTTCTTTTTTTTTTTTTTTTTTTTGACGGAGTCTCACACTGTCGCCCAGGCTGGAGTCCAATGGCACAATCTCAGCTCACTGCAAGCTCCGTCTCCCGGGTTCAAGTGATTCTCCCGCCTCAGTCTCCTGAGTAGCTGGGATTACAGGCTCCCACCACCACACCTGGCTAATTTTTCGTATTTTTTTAGTAGACACGGGGTGTCACGACGTTGGCCAGGCTGGTCTCGAACTTCTGACCTCATGATCTGCCCGCCTAGGCCTCCCAAAGTGCTGGGATTACAGGCGTGAGCCACTATGCCCGGCCTAATTGCTTCAATTCTGAGATAGACACTCTCCCCGCCCCAATTTTGACGTCTCTGGAGTCTGGATTTTGTTTTAAAACCATCGATTGCATACTTGAACTGCATCATTATTTAACAGGGAGGTTTTTCTCCTCTCTCTCCTCCTGGTACCTAAAATCGTGGTGCATCTTACAGTTGCTCTGGGCCAATGGGATTTAGTAATCTCCAGCTTCTAAAGCGTTTTAGTGTTTACAAAGCATTTTCCAATTTACAAGGAGTTCTAGGGTTTATGAAGCATTTTGAGCGTCTGAGGGCTACACGGGTTATTTCTCAGGTGAGGAGGTGCTGGAGGGTTCGGAGGCCTCTCAGACTGCAGGAGGCGTTTTCAGCCGTCCAGCCAAACCGTCAGAGTGGCTCTGGGGCTGGTGTGAGCCTGGTCTCTGCGTGAAGCACACTGCGGGGGGGCAGGGGTGGCACTTGTGCACCCCGGCCTGGGACAAAGCTGGAGAGGGGCAGGGCTTGGGCGAGAGGCGCCTGCTCTCCCAGTTCCTGAGCCCCCTCCAGACTGTTTCTGGTCCCCCGCTGCCGCCTAGCCTCTAGCCTGGTGGGTGACGCCTCCGTTCTTTCCCAGGCCAGATTCCCTCTGTTAAATGGATCCCTGGGGTCAGACCGGCAGCCCCTAGACCTGGGGAAGCTTCAGAACGTCTACCAGTACCTTGTCGAAAGGCAGATTCCCAGCTCCCATTCCCAGTGCCATGGAAGGAGATGATTTTGCCGCAGGCCTAGGAATGTGCATTTGCCCCTGTTCCCCACGTGAAATGTGCACAGGGCCCCCAGCCTCACCCACAAACTGCTCAGCAGCCGGGGACATGTCACCCATGAACTCAGAGCAGCCGGGGACACGTCGCCTCCTGGGTGCTGCTCGGTCCCAGGCCCCTCCCGGCGCCCGCTGGGGGCCGCCTCCCGGGTGCTGTGGGTTTGTGGACACATGGCTCCAGTCTCTGCCTTCTCCTGTGTGTCTGCTTGTTCTCCTCTTCCTGTCAGGACAGCAGTCATTGGACTTAGGGCCCACCTGGCTCATCCTGGACGCATTCGTCCCAGGACCCTTGACTTGTGGATCTACAAGGACCTTTTTCCAAATGAGGTCACATTCACAGGCTCTGGGGTCACCCTTCAGCCCCCAACAGGAAGCGTGGCCCCAGAACCCTGGGGGTTTCAGAGCCCGTGCCCATGTGTGGTTCTGGAATTCTGAGGCCGATCCTGTGGCTGGCGTCCTGGAATTCCCTGGTCCAGCCACTCATCCACTCAGGCACCCTAGGAGCTCCCCGGCAGGACCCCAGATCGCCGATCTTCCGACTCCACGGGTCCAGGCCGGCTCCCGGGAGCTGATGCCGAGGTCTCTGTCCTGCAGGTGCGGACGAAGGACGTGCTGTTTGAGAGCATCAGCCACCTGATCGACCACCACCTGCAGAACGGGCAGCCCATCGTGGCCGCGGAGAGCGAGCTGCACCTGCGCGGCGTGGTCTCACGGGAGCCCTGAGCCCGGTGTGTGGCTGCCGCCGTGGGCCGCCGGCCTGGTCCCCTTTGCCCGATTCTTTTCTGATTTGAAGATTGAGACCCGGTTCACACGCCATGCCTTTCCCTCTAGAGGCCACGACTCGGGTGTTCAGCATCCAAGCTGTGCAACCATCTCTGTCGTGTTCCAGAACATTCAGTCAGTCCCCACCAGCCATCACTCCCTGTCCCCTCCCCCGCCCCAACCCCCATACATCCGCCTCCGGTCTCTGTGGATGGGCCTGTCCTGGACATTTCCTAGAAATGGGATCACACTGCGTGGCCTTCTGTGTCTGACGTCTCTCACGGAGCGTGACGTCCTCAGGGTGCCTCGTGCCGTGGCCTGGGGCAGAGCCTGGCTCCTGCTCACGGCTGGATAATGTCCCACTGTGTGACGGGGCCACATTTTGTTTATTCGTCCACTGACGGACGTTGGGGCTGATTCCACGTTTTGGCCACCGTGAGCCTTTGTGTGCAGGTCATGTGTGGACACGCGTCACTGGCTGTGGTGGGCACGTCCCCGAGAGTGGCCCCGTGCAGCCGTGATGGTAAGGCTGTGATTGGCTGGGATGGACGTCACCTGGTCTTGATGGACCCCTGCTGCGTGCTGGGTGTCCAGGCCTCCTTCCCGGAGGAGGGGTGGACACTGCCGGAGAGGACGGTGGGCTGGGACAGGCAGGGGCTGGCGGGTGAACCCAGGCAGTGAGAAGCTCACACCTCAGGCCGGGCCGCGGAGCCCTGGGCCTCCACTTTTGCTGTGGGGCTGGCGGGGACCCATGGTAGGGCCTCGACGGGGGAGGGACAGGCAGGTCTGGGTGATTTCAGGGTCTCTCCTCGGGGGTGAGGTTGGGGCAGGAGAGGTGCAGCTGTGGGGCTGGAGGGAGTGGAGGCTGAGAGTGGCGGGGGAGGAGGGAGGGCCAGCAGGGGGAGGGGGCCATGGAATTTCCCCAAGGGCTGTGCTTCTGGGCCAGGTCGGGCCGCTCTCCTGTCCCCATGACAACAGTCTCCTTCCTGCCTCCTCTTTCCTGGGTGGCACCTCCCCCACACGGCTGCGGCCTCCACCCCACCCCCAGCCAGGCCTCGGGCTGCAGGCAGAGGGGGTTCCGGGTCTGGGAGGGGCTTTGGGGACCGAGAAGGGGCTCCTGTGAGGCACCAGAACGGCCTGCGGGCTCCTGTGCTCCATTCCAACCGGTCCCTGCCTGCGTCCTCTCCGAAAGGCGTTGGTGACCCCAGAAATAACCCCGAAGGCGTAATGAGTCCTGCTCAGGAGGCAGTTGGCCTGTCCCAGGAACGTGCTCAACCCTTCGGTTCTGAGACAGGCACCGGGGTCGGCATTCTCGCTTGCATGCGAGGAAACAGCAGAGAGGTTAAGGCCCTCCCTAGGTCCACAGCAAGGACCCGGGTCACCTGCACGGGCGCCCCAGCCGTGCGAGCTGAGGAGCTCTGGGCTGGCCGTGAGGTGTGGCACTCGTGGAGATGATGGTCAGTCAGAAGAGCCGTGTGGCTGACACCGGAGCCCGGGTCTGCAGCCACCGTCTCAGCCCTGACCTCGTCTTCTCTTTCTGCCCGCAGGTGACCGTGCTCAGCCCCGGCTCCTGCCTGTCGTGGCCTTGGGGCTCTCAGCCCTCCTCCTGGATCCTGGTCAGGCCGAACCGCCGCTGCCTCTCCTTCCTTCGCAT
This sequence comes from Piliocolobus tephrosceles, assembly GCF_002776525.5. Taxonomy (NCBI): domain Eukaryota; kingdom Metazoa; phylum Chordata; class Mammalia; order Primates; family Cercopithecidae; genus Piliocolobus; species Piliocolobus tephrosceles. The sequence goes on from NC_045454.1 coordinate 52,539,135, forward strand.
GAGCCTCTGGCATGGTCCTCCCTCCAGCCGGCCCGGGCTGGGCAGAGCCTCCTCCTGCCGGGGCCCCTGCCCACCCCCTCCTATTTCTGGAGTGAGGATTTTCATACCAAAGACAGAACCATTTCTCGCCTTTAAAGAAAATATATCCAGAAGCAGCTGCTGCCTGGGAGCCCTGGCCTGTGGGTCCCCCTCTTGGCCGGCTGGTTCGGTCTCACGCCCGGGAGAGTCAGGGCTCCCAGGACCCTGGGGAGGAGGTGGATTCCAGGCCTGGCTGGGCTTACTTTTCCCACCTGAGGAACTGGGTGCACAGTTGTCTTTGATGGGGGTCAGTTAAGGTGCTTTGGGGTTCTCAGGCCAGGACACATGCTGATGTTGGAAGTGGAGGCAGCCTTGAGGTTACCTGGGATTCCGGGGTAGCCGGGCCGCTCCGAGACCGTTGATATTGTGAGGCCCTTACACTTGGGAGTAGGGGGAAGGACGTGGCTGCCCGGCCTGGGCTGTGCCCACCAGCTTCCGCCCAATCCCGCCCTCCCAGCTGTGGATCTAGACCAGATGTTCGGATCGGTTTGTCATTAAACCTGGGAACAGCCACGAGAGCACGAGCCCGCCTGCGTATCTGGGGGCCCTTGCGGGGCTGGGGCTGGGACGAGTCACCCAGGTGGAGAGCTGAGGGGTCCTCCCTGAGGGCCCGGACTTGGAGAGAAGGGAGGCGGGGCTACGCGTGTGCCCATACCTGGCAGACTGTGGGGTGACCCTGTGCCCAGCAGCCCCCGCATCTCTCTCGGTGACCTCCATTTTATCCAGGATAAAACACACTTCAGCTTCTCCATTAAACACTTCTCTCACCGCCTTGGAGACACCCTAGTTTATCACCCGAATGCCAAACCTGTCTTTCAACACAGCCCAGGACATCAGACAAGAGCTGTTTGTTTTCTCCTGCAAGATGCCCCCAGCATAGCCCCAGATGGCCGGGCTCCTCCGTTGTCCTGGCTTCTCTCCAAGACACCCCGTCAATGCCCCTGCTCTTCCCCGACGCCAAGCATCATGCTCAAGCACCCCAACTCCATTCCTTAGACCTGCTGTCGTATCTGAGCCTCTGGCTCCAAGAGACCCCCCCCCAACTCCTCCTCCCACCAACACAGCATCTTCCCAGGAGAGAGGTTCCCAGCCTCGCCACATCCCTGCAGACCCACGTCTGTCACGGGCCGAGGATCTCTGCCTGCTTTCTCTGCAGGCGGCAGGCCCTACCCCTGCCCTGGGGGACAGGTCTAGTAAGGGTGTGTGTGGGGAGAAAAAGCCACTCTGGCTTGTCCTTAACTAGGACTGGAGCTCTCCAAAGGCAGGCCCAAAAGGGGCTTCGATGACACATCTCTTATTTCAGAGATGTGGAGACAGAGCCATGCATCCATCCTCCCATCTACATGTCTATCAGTAACCCACTCATCTACCATCCATCCATCATATATCATCCATCAGTAAATCCATCAGTAACCCATCCATCCATCCATCTATCCATCCATTGTATGTCATCCATCTATAAATCCATCAGTAACCCGTCCGTCCATCCATCCATCCATCCATCCATCCATCCATCCATCCATCCATCCATC
>NC_045454.1:52540754-52541222 GCF_002776525.5 Piliocolobus tephrosceles
ATCCATCCATCGTATGTCATCCATCTATAAATCCATCAGTAACCCATTCATCCATCCCCCATCTACACATCCATCAGTAACCCATTCATCCTCAATCTACACATCTATCAGTAATCCACGCATCCATCCCCTATCTGCACATCCATCAGTAACCCACGCATCCATCCATCCATTCATCATACATCATCCATCTGTAAATCTGTAATCTGTCCATCCATCCATCCATCTACACATCCATCAGTAATCCACTTATCCATCCATCCATCTACACATCCATCAGTAATCCACTCATCCCCTATCTACACATCCATCAGTAATCCACCCACCCATCCATCCATGCATCTACACATGCATCATTAACCCACTCATCTATCCCTCGTGTACACATCCATCAGTAATCCACTTATCTCCCATGTACACATCCATCAGTAATCCACTCATCCATCCACCATCTACACGTCCATCAGT
>NC_045454.1:52541232-52559783 GCF_002776525.5 Piliocolobus tephrosceles
CATCAGTAATCCACTCATCCATCCACCATCTACACGTCCATCAGTAACCCACTCATCCATCCAACCATCTACACATCCATCAGTAACCCACTCATCCATCCAACCATCTATCTACATATCCAACCATCCGTCCAGTCACCCATTCATCCCCCCATCTACACCCATCAGTAACCCAGCCATCCATCTATCCATTCACCCACCTGGTCCCCCATCCATCTGCCTAAGCCTCCATCATTATTCCATCCATCCATTTTCCATATGTCCATCCATTCATCATCCATCCATCCACCTGTCTCTCTATCGCTCATCCATCATCTATTCATTGTTCCATCCATCCACCTTCACTGCTCCATCCATCCACCCACCCACCATCTTTCAGCATGCTTCATTGAGTATCTTTTCTCTGCCAGGAACTCTGGTAGGCAAACAGGATGCAATAGTGACCAAGACAGATCTGCCCTCATGGAGTTAATGGCCAAGTGATATTAATCAGCAAATCAACAGTCAACATACAATAACAACTGTGGAATGGGCATGGTGGCTCACGTCTGTAATCCCAGCACTTTGGGAGGCTGAGGCAGGTAGATCACCTGAGGTCAGGAGTTCGAGACCAGCCTGGCCAACATGTCAAAACCCCATGTCTACTGGAAATACAAAAATTAGCTGGGCGTGGTGGCGGGCGCCTATAGTCCCAGCTACTTGGGAGGTTGAGGCAGGAAAATCACTTGCATCTGGGAGGCGGAAGTTGCAGTGAGTTGAGATCGCACCACTGCACTCCAGCTTGGAGGACAGAGCAAGACTCCATCTCAAAACAAACAAGCAAACAACTGTGGAAAGTAGTGCGTCCTGGAGCTTAGAGATCCCAGGAAATCCAGGAGGGTGTCTTTGTGGGAACAACACAAGGACGGTGATTGGAGGGTGAATAAGGTAGAGCTCTGGGCAGAGGAGACAGCGTGTGCAAAGGCCCTGTGGTGTGTTCAGTCAGCACGTTCAAGGAGCAGAAGGGTGGCCACTGTGGCCGAGGCGAGGTCAGAAGCAGGGTGAGGACACAGAGCTTGGGGGAGGCCTGGTGCCAGGAAAAGCTGCCAGGGGTCTTTGAAGCACAGGGGCGATAACAGTCCCCATGAGATTTCCCAGCAGGAAGCACAGTGTTGGGAACAGGACAGGAATGGAGGGAGGGCAAGGAGGAGGCACTGGACCAGAGGAGTGTTGGGGACTAAGGAGTGTCCGATTCCTGAGATGCATAGGACGGAGAGGGTCTAAATGCACTTCATTCATTCATTCATTCATTCCTTCATCGCCCTGGGGCCCGGGCCCAGGTTGCCCATCCACACCCCACCTCCGTCTGTCCTCTTCCAAGTCCCTGTGTAAATAGAAACTGGCACCTGCTGGGACATGAGCCAAGAGCGGCATGAACTCTGGGTGCTGAAACTCTCCCCGCTTTACAGATGAGGAAGCAGAGGCTTGGAGAGGTGAGGTGACCTCCAGACCATCCCACGGGGAGGTGGTGAAGCTGGTTTTGGGGAGCCCCCATTTCTCAATCCTGTTTTCTGGGCTGGAAGAGTCTGGGTGTCCAGACGCCTGGCTCCAGCTGGGTCCCCACACCTGTCTCCTACCCCTTCCTACCTTTGTACTTCCAATAATTGGAATAATTACGTCAATCATCCACTCCTCGGGAGGCTGAGCCTGGAGTGGGAGGCAGAAGAACCCTGGGACACATTCAACCTCTGAATAGTGCGAGCCTGGATGAATTGTTTCCTTCCCCGGGTCACACTCAATCCCCTGCACGAGGAGACAAGAGGACTTGCCGTGGAGGGGCCAGGATGCCCCAGGTATGAGCTGGTGCCGTGGAGGGGCCAGGATGCCCCGGGTATCAGCTAGTATTTACTGAGCACCCCCCTGCCCGTGGCAGGCCTGGAGGTCAGCCGGTTCCGTGTGCTCCCCGATACTCTGCTGTGCCTCAGTGTCCCTATCTGGAAACGGGCGATGATGGCCTCCAGGGCCCCTTGACTGGGCTAACCTGTGATGCATGAACCAGCCGGGTCCCTCCTGGGACTTCAGAGGCAGTCCTGCTCCTGGGATTGCTTTATTATTACACCGTCCCCTCCCTTTCCTGACGCTCCCAGGACAAGTCTTCAAGCTGCACAGGTACCCAGTGGCCTCCTCAGCATTGGAGCTCGGATTGTAGGCCCCCCCATTTTTTTTTAAACCATCCCCCTATACATCCTCCAAGCCTGTTATCCTGGAGGCCACTGTGGGACAGCCTTGGATTCAGGCCTGGCTCTGGGAAGCCCCAGGTCCCTGCTGCGGCCCCCACCTGTGGGGATGGAGGGCCAAAGTCATCCAGCATCAGGTGCCACGACTCAGGGCCGAGAGGGGCTGGTCAATACCACCTGGGCGCCCTCCTCCAGCTTGAGCCTCCTGGTCTCCGATTCCTGGAGGGCTGCAGCGAGGCTGCTGCAGATGGAGGCAGAATGTTCTGTTGACCAGGAGAGGCTCCTGTTTACTCACCGATTGTGCAGAGCTAAGCTGCCGGATGGCCCCAGCCTGCCTGCCCCTGCCCCACCCAGGGTGGGGCCTGCATCTGTCCACAGGGCAGGTGTTAGGACCCATCCCAGGTACTTTTCAGGCCTATGTTTCCGCAGCCCCCAAATGGGATGGGGTGGGCTTCTGGCCAAGCCAGGCTGTGGTGGGGTCAGAGCTCTGGGGTGCACTTTGAGGTCTGGGCCAGCTCCCCCCTGGCTGAGACCCTTTCCTCACCTGCAGAAGCGTCTGAGGAAGATGGTGACTGACACCTGCCTTGCACATTTGGTGGGGTGGCTGTAGGCACATCGTGATCTGTTGAACCCTCCCTCCAATGCTGTGATGCCCTGGGCTGCCGAAGAGGCGGAGGTCTGGATGCTTGTCCAGCGTCACACAGTGGGAAGTGTTGGCGCCAGGATTCAAGCCCTGATTGACCAGCTCTGGATTTGTGTCCTTAGCACAGAAACAGGCGTAGTGTAAACTCAGTGCCTCATCCCCCAACCCAGCTGGGAGGAGAGAGTCTGCCCCCACCTGGGCTGGGCAGGGGTGCTGGAGAGCGAACCCCCAATACTTGGGGCTGGCCTGATGTCAGGAGACCGGTCACTGCCACTTCCTCGGGACCACGCTGTCCCCTTCCCTCCCCGGGCCCTGCTGTCTTTGTCTGCAATTGAGGAGGGTGACTCTGTGGCTCCTGAGGGCCCCTCCCCCAGGGCCTGCCGAAGCAGCACTGTTCCCGGCCATTGTGGCGATGCTGTTCACCCATTTGTTTGGCAAATGTTTATTGGAGACATGGCTGGCCTGGGCTTTGGGGACACCACAGGGACAGGACCTCCAGGACCCTCCTCCCGGCTCGGGCCCAGCAGGGGCAGTGGACAGACCCCCTCCCGGCTTGAGCCCAGCAGGGCTGGTGGACAGACCCCCAGGACCCTCCTCCTGGCTCGGGCCCAGCAGGGGCGGTGGACAGACCCTCGAGAGTGTTCTTACGGCCGGAGCTGGGGTTCGGGGGCCCTGCCAGGCTGCGGAGAAGGGGAAAATTTCTCGGTGTCTGCCTCCCTGTCAGACTTCAGGGCTGTGTCGTGGTTGACCCAGCACAAAGTGGGGGCTCATCAACACTTGCTGGGTGAACAAAGCTGAGATGGGGTCACAGCTCCCCTGGGTTTCACTTTACTCCTCTGGATGGCAGGACTCTAACCCCTCACTTCAAGGCTACGTGGAGAGTGGGGAGGCCTCAGCCCGCCTCCCTCGCCCCCCCGGACCCCTCTTGTACCACTGTGGCAGCAGCCGCTCCTCCCAGCGTGGGCCACGTCCAGACTTGGGGACATTCCCAGAATGCAGGAGGCTCCTGGACAACCAATAATCCAATAAAGCGCCAGGCGTCCGCCGGCTCCCGGTGGGTCCTGGTGATACGTTATCTTGCTGGCTCCATACACATGGCGGCTGGGAACTGCTCAGGTAGGTTCCACAAGAGGAAACTGAGGCGGGGAGGGAGGGAAAGAAGGAAGCAGTGAAGGCCGGGACTGGCAGATCACATCAGCAACTGGCAGGAGGGGCGCTGGGGCCTCAGGAAGGGGCACCCTGTGGTCTCAGGAACCGCCAGGAAACCTGGGACCTGGTCTTGCCCCCTCTGGGTTTTTCCATCCGTGAATCACACGGGTGTGCCTTTCCCCTTCGCCCCGTGGCTCACACCTTCCTGCTGTGTTCCTGATCCAGGAGTCACCACCCCTACAGTTCTGAGCTGCAGCTGTGTGCTCTGTGGGCCTCCTGCCCCTGCATCACCAGGGCTGGGGCCACCTCCCTCCGTCCCGGCTGTGTCCCCGGGGGGCCGGGTCACTGTCCAGCATCAAGCGGGTGCTCAGTAAAGGTGTGTCCCTGAAATGAAGGAGCAGCTGCCTCCCAGGCTTCTTGGGGGGCTGCTGAGAGGTTGCCCGTTTAGTGAGACCAGCTGTCCCAGCTGCTCGGTCCTTGTTTCTGGAAGGGAACCCCCCCACCTTCCTCATCTACAAATTGGGAATTGCAGGAGGACCTGCGTACTGGGTTGTGTGAGAGTCAGACGCTCCATCATAAACCCAGCTGCATTTATTACTGTTGCCATCATTTAAGTCGTCGTCGTCGGTCGAGAAAGCTCCTCGTCGGCAGCTAGTGGGGGTCTGGGGTCCTCTTCAGATGGACGGAGGCAGGGGCTTGGGGTTGGGAGTCCGGCTTCCCGGAATCTGCGGGCGTGAGCGCCAGGAGTGGCCATCAGCCAACCGTGACCACCTGCTGGTCGCCCACCTGCCCCCAGTCAGCCCCCGGGTCCTGGCGAGGCTCCTCCCTGCCACCGGCCTCGGGGGGCTGCGCGGAGACGGCCCCCCACCCCGTCCCTGGAGGGCGGAGCGAGGCGGGGGCGCGGGCGGCCGTACTAGGAGGAATACGGCGGCGGCGGCAGCGGGGCTGGGCGGTTTCCCGCCGCGGGTGAATGAGTCCGACTGCGCTGCCGCCGCCGCCGCCGCATCGAAGCTCCGGCCGCGTCCCCCGCGCCAGCCCCGGGAGCCTGCGCGCCGAGACCCCTGCGTGTCTGCGAACAGACCTGCAGCCTCGGGCCATCACCCCGGGCAGGTGAGTCCAGCGACCCCGCCCGGCCTGCGGGCACGGCCAGGACCCCACCCCCACCCCAGGCTGAGTCGCGGGAGGGTGGGGGGACACCGGGGAGTCACTCGCTGCGCCCTCGGCCCCAGCCCTGCGGCCCCTCCCTCCCCCCACCCGAACGCCCGGCCCTCGGGTCCGGGGAGAAGCCACAGGTGGGAGGGAGCTGGGGGGGCGGAGCTGGGACACCCCGGGGGCCCACCCACATGCGTGTCTTCCCTTAGGACCGGGCGCGGAACCCCTTAGAACGAGCGCTGAGATGCTCAAAACCAGAGCAGGCGCGGGAGAGGGGCCGGTCTCCTCCGGGAGCTCCCCAGAGTCAGAGCGCGGCCCCCACCGCCCCGGGCTTGGGTGCTTGGGAGTTAAGCGGGATCCCTCCGGAGAAGGGAGGGGGGAGCCCGCCTCACTCCTGTCTTGGGCCGCAGCGCCCGGGCCGGACGCCCCCAGAGGACCCCTCCACCCCCACCCCACTGACAGGGCCCTGCCAGGTGGCCCCACAGGGAGCAGGTGCCCAGGGCCCTCTGCCAGCCGCCCCCCGCTGCTCCTGACCCCTGCTTCTCTTCCCAGACGCTGCAGCCCCTGTCCTGGCCTCTTGCCTGCCGCCCCCATGAGAAAATCCAACATGTGGTTCTTGGAGCGGCTTCGGGGGTCTGGGGAGAACGGCGCTGCCCGGGGCGTGGGGAGCGAGGCGGGGGACAAGGCCTCCAAGGGGCCCCTATACAGCAATGTGCTGACGCCCGACAAGATCCCCGACTTTTTCATCCCCCCCAAGCTGCCCTCGAGCCCCGTGGAGGGCGAGGGACAGGCCGCGCTGGGCCCGTCCACGTCGGAGCAGAACCTGGCCTCCGCGGCCCCCCGCCAGACCCCACGGAGCCCCCGGCTGCCTGCCAAGCTGGCGGCCGAGAGCAAGAGCCTGCTGAAGGCAGCCACCCGGCACGTGATCCAGATCGAGAGTGCTGAGGAGTGGCCGCCTGAGGAGGCCACTGACACCGACCCCCAGGCCCAGGGCGCCATGTCCCTGCCCTCTGTCCCCAAGGCCCAGACGTCTTACGGCTTCACCACGCTGGCCGAGAGCCCCCACACTAGACGCAAGGAGTCTCTGTTTCACAGTGAGCACGGGGCCCTGGCCCAGGTGGGCTCCCTGGGTGCCGGGCGCCGCCGGGCAGCTGCCAAGGCCAACGGGGGTGATGGGGGCCCCAGGGAGGCTGGCGGGGCCCTCATGAGCCCCGGCCGCTACTTCAGTGGCGGGGAGAGCGACACGGGGTCCTCAGCCGAGTCCTCTCCCTTCGGGTCCCCTCTGCTCTCCCGCTCGGTGTCACTGCTCAAAGGCTTTGCCCAGGACAGCCAGGCCAAGGTGAGCCAGCTCCGGCACTCCGTCGGCCGCCACGGCCCCCTGTCAGCTGATGACAGCACTCCAGACACCAGCCCTGGGAGCCGGCGTCGCCTGACCCGCCGGGCCCTCCCGGAACCTGGCCCAGAGTCGGGCCAGGCGCGTGGAGAGCACACGGTCCACGTGGGCCCTCGGGGCAGCGTGCGGCTGCTGGCAGAGTACGAGGCAGGCCAGGCCCGCCTGCGGGTGCGCCTGCTGGCTGCGGAGGGCCTCTACGACCGCCTGTACGATGCCCGCAGCATCAACTGCTGCGTGGGCCTGTGCCTGGTGCCCGGCAAGCTGCAGAAGCAGCGCAGCACCATCATCAAGAACAGCCGCCACCCCGTCTTCAACGAGGATTTCTTCTTCGACGGCCTGGGGCCGGCCAGCGTCCGGAAGCTGGCCCTCAGAATCAAGGTGGTGAACAAGGGCAGCAGCCTCAAGCGGGACACGCTGCTCGGGGAGAAGGAGCTCCCCCTGACCTCCCTGCTCCCCTTCCTGTAGAGTGGGGACCTGCTCGCTGCCCGCTCGGGTGCAGAGGGCAGACCCCCGTCTCTCCTCCACACCGGGTCCTGACGGGCAGGTCCGCTGGCTTGGGCTGGGGCTGGGCGGGGAGGGGCTCACACTCAGGCTGGGCTGGACCCTGATGCTGCAGCTGACGTGGGTTTCCTGGTCACCCCATGCTGACTGGAGTATTATTTTTCATGAATTCATTTCTTTGGAGGAGGAGGAGGAGAAGGGGCCTCAGGGGAAGAGAAAGGGCCAGTTCGTGAGGCCCCTCCACATTGCCTCGCCCCTTTCACACAGAGTTCTAGCAGGAGGTTCTCAGGGGTCAAGGAATCCGTGCAAGTGACAAGGCAGGGCCGTGGACGGGGAGGTCACAAGTCCCGGAGCCCACATTCTCCTTCACTGCACGTGTGTCTTCCTCCCCCGCAGCAGGCCCTCCAGTTCCCACCCTGCAGACAGCAGGGCCTCACGGCAACACCAGGCCCAGGTCCAGGCCCAGACTCTGCCCGAGACGCTCCCTCCAGGGGTCAGGCTGTCTCTTCCCAGGTTCCGGTGGTGAGCGGGACCAGGCCAGGGTGCCTTGCCGAGGGTGGGCGCGGAGGGAACAGCTGCTGCCACAATCAGAGCAGAGGAGGTCTTGGCAGAGGTCCACTAGGAGGAAACTCCTGTCCTGCTTTCCTCCGACACAGTTGACACTTGCTTTTTGGGTGCAGGCCTGTCTGGCCATTTCTGCTGTGACGCTGGAGGGTCTTGCTCAGAGATGCCCAGAGAGCAGCCCTGTGGCCCATCCCTCCTCTCTGGGGGCTGCCACCTGTCACGCTTCTGTCCAGCGTCTGCAGCTGGGAGCGACACGCGATGACTGACGGCCGTGGCTTTGACGCCGTGTGTAAATAGGCTGTGGCTACGGTGGGTGGGTCAGAGCCCAGGAGGCAGCTGGGGGGACCCGGCTGTGGCCTTTCATGCTGCTCGGTGGCTGCAAGGCTTCCATTGGGTGGTTATGTGGGTCCTTGAAAGATTTTGGGGGGCGGTTTCCAGCTCAGAATGATGCAGAAAAGACTCAAAGCAGGGGCCAGACCAGGATAGTACCTTTACCTCTCCTGGCTGCTGGTGGGCACGGGGAACCAGGGCACATCTGTGGCATCCCGGGGTGCATCTGTGGCATCCCAGGACATCCCTCATCAGCCCGTTTGCTACACGTTGTTCCTCTTGACCAGGGAAGGGTGGAGGAGCTGCTTCCCAGGACTGGAGGAGCAGCCGGGCCCCTGCTGCACGTTCGGTGGGACACACCTGTGAGCCCTCCACAGACAGCGTGCAGGGCCCTTGGGGCTGGGCCCCTTCTGAGCCTGGTGTTGCAGGCGCCCTGCTCTCTCCGGAAGCCAGGGCACCCGGGGCGGAGGCTCCTCAGGCTGGGGAGGTGGGGAGGGTGCCCTGCATGGAGAGAGACGCCCCCCGCCTTCTCTGATGCTCACCCCTCCCAGGCCCTGTTCTCTCTGGGGTCCCCCGTTTCATAGCCCCTGCACTGTTTGATATCTTAGTGTCTGAGGTTGACTGTGGGTAAATCTGTAAGACACTCCCCAAGCGTGTTTGTTTATAAAAGCTGTTTATAGTGCAATAAAGGTGTTTCGGGAATACGGGGGTGGAGGTTGGCTTGCCTGGCTGTTTAATAACGAGAGAGCTCTGCCGTGAACTCCAGTGGAGGGGGTGGAGAGGGTTTCAGATCAGTGAGGTCCTTTCCACCGACTTTCAGAATGCCCTCCACATTCTCCTGCCCCAGGTGGAGGCGGGCAGGGGGCAGGAGCCCAGTCCCTGATAAACCACCGTTGCCTTGGAGCAGCAGGTCTGGGTGCTGCTCCACGATTCCAGCTCTGACTGCACCCATGTGAGGAAACAGGACTCTGACCCCACACAATGCCTACAGGGTGGGTGCCAGCTCCACGCAGAACCTTCAGACAGGACCCCGTCTCTACATACCCCCACCAGACACTGACCCGTCTCCCCTGACACTCCTCAGGACAGGACCCTGTCTGCACAGACCCCTCAGGTCAGGGCCCCATCCCCCCTCGGACGCCTCAGGACGGGGCCCCGTCCCCCCCCAGACCCCTCAGGACGGGACCCCGTCCCCCCTCAGATCCCTCAGGACAGGGCCCGTCTCCGTGCTCTGAGCCCAGGCTGGGCTTTGTCTCTGCTGCTGCCTGCAGGGCCCAGAGGTCTCTGCCATCTGAAATCCACCAGGAGCTTTTGGGATTGGGGGTTCGGCGCAGCCCCGCCTCCTGACAGTGGCCCGAGGAGCTGCACTAAGGAGTCCTGGTCAGGGCCTGGGATGGGTTGACGGGGCTACGGGTGCCTGGTACCCTCTTCAGCCCCAGCCACTCATCCCTAGGCTGCATGTGCGTGCGTGCCAGGTAGGTGCACATACGTAGCCGTGTGCTTTGGCACGTGTGTGCAATGTGACTGCATGTGTGCCCATGTTACTGTGTCATCTGTTTGGCATAGCAGTGCCCCTGTGACCAGGTGAGTGCCTGCAAGCACTCGAGTGTAGCTGCCTGTGTGCTGATGTGTGCATGTGTAAGCACGTGAGCTGTGTATGCGTGTGTGTAACTGTGCACTTGTGTGCCTGAGTCACTGCGTGTGTGCTGGCGTGTGCACATGTAAGCACGTGAGCTGTGTATGCGTGTGTAACTGTGTGCACTCGTGTGTGCCTGTGTCAGCACGTGTGTGCTGGCGTGTGCACGTGTAAGCACGTGAGCTGTGTATGCATGTGTGTAACTGTGTGCACTTGTGTGTGCCTGTGTCAGCACATGTGTGCTGGCATGTGCATGTGTAAGCATGTGAGCTGTGTATGCGTGTGTGTAACTGTGCACTTGTGTGCCTGAGTCACTGCGTGTGTGCTGGCGTGTGCACATGTAAGCACGTGAGCTGTGTATGCGTGTGTAACTGTGTGCACTCGTGTGTGCCTGTGTCAGCACGTGTGTGCTGGCGTGTGCACGTGTAAGCACGTGAGCTGTGTATGCATGTGTAACTGTGCACTCGTGTGTGCCTGTGTCAGCACGTGTGTGCTGGCGTGTGTATGTGTAAGCATGTGAGCTGTGTATGCATGTGTGTAACTGCATGCACTTGTGTGTGCCTGTGTCAGCACGTGTGTGCTGGCATGTGCATGTGTAAGCATGTGAGCTGTGTGTGCCTGCATCACCGCGTGCCTGCTGGCATGTGCATGTGCAAGCATGTGATCTATGTATACATGTGTAACCCTGTGTGCGCTTGTGTGTGCCTGCGTCACTGCGGGTGTGCACTTGTGTGTGCGTCTGTGTGTGCTGGTGTCTGGGAGCTGCGGCTGCCCATGCCCTCCCCGCTCCACTTCTACGTGGGCACCACCCAGGGATGCCGCGCCTGCGTGGTGTCTCGCCCTGCCTCAGGTCTTGGCTCACTGCCCTTCAGGTCAGCCCCCACCCCAGAGGAGTCAGATGCCCTCGTTCACTCCTGGCTGTGGTCGTTTGCTGCCTTGTGATATTGATCCTGAGCAGAGTGAATCTACTGTTAGGGCCTCCAGCGTCCCTGGCACCGCAGAGCACTCGGTCCCAGTGGGTACTGTGCAGTGAAGGAGGCAGGCACACCTGCCAGCGGTCTCTCCTTCCAGCGTGGCGGCCATCCTGAGTCTCCCGACCCTCAGGAAGGCCATGGGCACCACAGGCAGGGGGCAGCCTGTTTGGTGCAAATTACACAAAGATGCCCCTTCTTCTGCGTGGAGCCATCATAGGGAACGACAGAGCCAAGAGGTGAGCAGTCAGAAGCCTGGCGACATCGTGGACACCTGGATCCAGCTATGCCTGAAGTCCATCACGGCGCACCACTTCAGCTCAGAGGGTGGGCCAGTAAAGTCCCTTCTTTGCTCAAGCCAGCTTGATTCAGGTTGTTTTGTTTTGTTTTGTTTGTTTGTTTTTTGGAGATGGAGTTTTGCTCTGTTTTCTGGTCTAGAGTGGTGCAATGTGGGCTCTCTGCAGCCTCTGCCTTCTGGGTTCAAGCAATTCTCCTGCCTCAGCCTCCCAAGTAGCTGAGATGACAGACGCCTGCCACCATGCCCGGCTAGTTTTTTGTATTTTTAGTAGAGACAGGGTTTCGCCAAGTTGGCCAGGCTCGTCTCAAACTCCTGACCTCAGGTGATCCACCCACCTTTGCCTCCCCAAGTGCTGGGATTACAGGCGTCAGCTAGCATGTCCGGCTGATTTGTTTTTTAAGTTGACAGCCAGAGAACACTGATCCAGTGGGTGTCTGATCCGAGGAGGAGTAACACCTTCCCAGGGCCCCTGCCTTGTGGCATCTCCTCTCTGGGGCCTTGAAACCCTGACATGTGTGGGGAGCTAGCAGGGCGAGTTTCAAGCCCCACCTTCCACTTGGGGTGCGGCCAGGGCCAGCCGCATGGCATCTCTGGGTGTCAGGCTCCCCAGGCCGAAGGCTCTGTCTGTGATGAGCCCTGGCGGCTTGTGTGCGGTAGAGCTGAATCCACAGGCTCACTGGGCAGAAGCCGGCACAAAATAGCGACGATAATTAATATAATCACATCAGGGCCATAATTACTGGCGGCCTCAGACCCACCGAGGCGGGGGCTCCCTCGGCCTCTCTCTGCTGCACCCACCGCCCCAGTGCCGGATTCAATTAAGCTTCTGTTTTCTTCTCGGCTCCTGGGGGTAGGAGGGAGGGCTGCCCACGGCCAGTTCCGCCGACAGGAGGAGAAAAATGACTTCAATAAAAAGGAGGAGGCGTGAGTGACCCGCGCACATGCCCCTCCCCACGAGGGCGGCGATTCCCGCCGGCCGGCACTGAGCCCTGGCTCCACGGGCGACCACAGGCAGGCGACCCGGTGCCCGCGCCTCAGTTTACTCTACTGTAGAGTGACGTGGTCCCAGAGCCTCCCTCCAGGGTCACACGCAGGGCAGGGCCTGTTGATTAAGCCCATCGTGGGTGGGTGGGCGGGAGGACCCGCCGAATCCTCACCAAGACGCTGCCAACTGCCATCCACAGATGGAAACATCGAGGCACAGAAGGCAAAGGGGCCTGCGCACACCTCCCAGCTGGCAGGACAGGAATTTGGACCAGGGCTGGACCCACGCGGCCCTTCCCAGGTGGGACTGGACACCCACTAGCATGGCCGGCCCCTACCCGCCGGCTGAGAGGGCAACCAAGGCTTGAGAGGGCCCCAGGGCTGTGTGGCCCCACACGGGGTGTGGAGCTGTGCTCTGCCAGCCATGGGTCAGAATCCTGACACGTCCCTCCATTCTCTGTGACTCAGTTTCCCCTCTGCAGCGCCCTGTACCCTCCCTGCCTGCTGGTGGGGCTGGGGTAAGCGCTGGCCCAGCACCCGTGGCACTCAGTCCTGGTCACCAGGCGAGCCCGGCTGCAGCGCCACACTTGGTGGAACACATGGGGCAGCCCAGGCAGGAGGAATTCAGGAGCGGCCAACGTGAGCCTATCCGCTGCCAGCAATGGAAGTCAGGATGGGGCCCCGGGGCAGGGAGCAGGAGGGATGAGGGGCCTCTGGGGGCTGTCATGGTTGGTGTTTTCATCGGGGCGGGGGTTGCCATGGCGAGTTTATTTATAAATGTTCACTGAGCTCATCAGGACCAAGTATTCAGAACACACAAACTATTCACACAACTCAGCAACAAAATGACAAACAACCCCATTAAAAAATGGGCAAAAGGCTGGGTGTGGTGGCTCACGCCTGTAATCCCAGCACTTTGGGAGGCCGAGGCGGGCGGATCATGAGGTCAGGAGATCGAGACCATCCCGGCTAACACGGTGAAACCCCGTCTCTACTAAAAATACAAAAAAAGAAAAATTAGCCGGGCGCGGTGGCAGGCACTTGTGGTCCCAGCTACAGGGGAGGCTGAGGCAGGAGAATGGTGGGAACCCGGGAGGCGGAGCTTGCAGTGAGCTGAGGTCGCGCCACTGCACTCCAGCCTGGGCTAACAGGGCCAGACTCCATCTCAAAACAACAACAACAACAACAAAAAATGGGCAAAAGACCGGGTGCAGTGGCTCACGCCTGTAATCCCAGCACTTTGGGAGGCCGAGACGGGCGGATCACAAGGTCAGGAGATCGAGACCATCCTGGCTAACCCGGTGAAACCCCGTCTCTACTAAAAAATACAAAAAACTAGCTGGGCGAGGTGGCGGGCACCTGTAGTCCCAGCTACTTGGGAGGCTAAGACAGGAGAATGGCGCGAACCCGGGAGGTGGAGCTTGCAGTGAGCTGAGATCCAGCCACTGCACTCCAGCCTGGGCGACAGAGCGAGACTCCGTCTCAAAAAAAAAAAAAAAAAAAAAAAAAAAAAAGAGCAAAAGACTTCAATGGGCATTTATTGGAAGAAGATATACAAATGGCCAACAAGCACACGAAAACATGCTAGGCATCCTTCGCCATTACCGAGATGCAAATCGAAACTAAAATGAGATACCACTTCCCACCTACTAGGAGAGCTGTAATCAAGAATATGGAAAATAATGAGTGTCGGTGAGGCTGTGGAGAAACAGGACCTCTACACACTGCTGACGGGGCTGTAACGTGGTGTAGCCGCCGTGGCAAACAGTCTGCCAGTTCCTCAAAAAGGTAAACGCAGAAGTTCCACACGGCCCAGCAATTCCACTCCTGAGCACGCCCGAAAGAATTGAAAACTGTCACTCAAACAAACACTGGTGTGTTAATGTTTGTAACAGCTCTATTTACATCACTCAAAACATAGAAACAGCCCCAATGTCCATTGACAGAGAGAGATTAACCACCATGTGGCATATGCGTACACTAGAATAGTACTCAATCACACAAAAAATGGAGCATGGCCTTGAAACATGACACTCAGTGAAAAAACTCAGGCACAAAAGGACGCATATTGTCTGCTTATATTTATATGAGATGTCAAATACAGGTAAATCCAGAGGATTTCTTTTTGAGATAAGAAGAATGTTTTGGGGAGCTAGACAAAGTGGCTTGCACCTACAATCCTAGCAACGTTGAGAGGCTGAGGCAGGAGGATCCCTTGAGCCCAGGAATTGGAGGCTGCAGTGAGCTGTGAATATGCCACTGCACTCCAGCCTGGACCAAAAAGCAAGACCCCAACAATTTATTTTTTTAAAATGTTTTGGAGCTTAATAGAAGTTACAGTTGCACAACATTGTGAAGGTGCTAAAAGACACTGAACTGATCGTGTCAAAGTGGTTAATGTGCAGTGGCTCCCGCCTGTCATCCCAGCACTTCGGGAGGCCGAGGCGGGTGGATCATCTGAGGTCAGGAGTTTGAGACCAGCCTGGCCAACATGGTGAAACCCCGTCTCTACTAAAAACACACAAAATATTAGCCGGATGTGGTGGCGGGTAACTGTAATCTCGGCTACTCAGGAGGCTGAGGCAGGAGAATCGCTTGAACCCAGGAGGCAGAGGTTGCAGTGAGCCGAGATTGTGCCACTGCACTCCAGCCTGGGTGACAGAGCAAGACTCCATCTCAAAAAAAAAAAAAAAAAAAAAGGCATCACAGAATCCTCTCATTTGGTGCCCAATCATCCACCCTATGATCCCTTTCGTAACACTTTCCATTCATCCTTCTCCATTCCATTCATCCTTCCCATCATCCTTCCCGTCATCCTTCTCTATCATCCTTCCCATCATCCTTCTCTATCATCCTTCCCATCATCCTTCTCATCGTCCTTCCCTATCATCCTTCTTCATCATCCTTCCCATCATCCTTCTCCATTACCCTTCTCCATCATCCTCCACCATCCTTCTCCATCATCCTCCTCCATCATCCTTCTCCATCATCTTCCATCATCCTTCTCCATCATCCTTCCCACCTTCTCCATCTTGCTTCCTGTCATCTTTCCCATCATCCTTCCCACCATCCTTCCCATCATCCTTCCCATCATCCTTCTCCATCATCTTTCCTGTCGTCATTCTCCATCATCCTTCCCACCATCTGTCCCGTCATCCTTCCTGTCATCCTCCCATCATACTTCTCCATCATCCTTCCCATTATCCTTCCCATCATCCTTCCTATCATCCTTCTCATCCTCCTTCTCCATCATCCTTCCCACCATCTTTCTCCACCATCCTTCTCCATCATCCTTCCCGTCATCCTTTTCATCATCCTTCACATCATCCTTCTCCATAATCCTTCCCATCATCCTTCCCATCATCCTTCCCTATCATCCTTCCCCATTACCCTTCTCCATCATTCTCCATTATCCTTCTCCATCATCCTTCCCATCATCCTTCTCCATCATTCTTCCCGTCATCCTTCCCGTCATCCTTCCCAGCATCCTTCTCCATCATCCTTCTTGTCATCCTTCCCATAATCCTTCTCATCATCCTTTTCCATCATCCTTCTACATCATACTTCTCCATCATCACCCTCCGCCATCATCCTTCCCCATCATCACCCTCCCCCATCATCCTTCCCCGTCATCCTTCACTGTCATCACCTATCCCCACCATCCTTCTCCATCATCCTTTTCTATCATCCTTCACCATCATCCTTCCCCATCATCACCCATCCCCACCATCCTTCCTTATCATCTGTTCCATTGTTTGTCCCTAGACCAGCTCTGTTGCCTCTGCCGTGGTCCTCATGGCAAAAACCCAAGTCCTTCCCATTCCCACCAGGCCCTGCACGACCTGCCTGGCCACCTCCTTGTTCTCACCTTCTCCCTTTCTCTCCCTTTCTCAGTCTGCTGCAGCTGCATGGGCCTCCTTTTGGTTCCGTCTGCACAGCAGGCACGTTGGTCTCAAGGGTCTTTACTCGTGCTGTACTCTTCCTAGATACCCTCATGGCCTTCACCTCAATGGCCTTCCCTGCCTTCCACCATCCCCCAACTCTTCTTTGCTTTCTTCTCGGCTCTCTTTGGGGGCCAGGACCACCTCCCAGGCTCTTCTCAGGCCCAGAACCGTGCTTGGCACATAGCAAGTGTTCAAGTTTTAGCTGAATAAATGTGTGTGATGGCCAAGGTGCTAAGATTTTTTCTGAGAAATCAGTAGGATGGGAGTCTGGGGCCTCTTCCCACCTTCACAGGCAGCTGCAGACACCATCCCCACTGGTCCCCAGGACCTCCTCACACCCACTCACTCTCACGGGCTCTCTCTGGCTGAAAGGAAGGGCTATTTTTAACCACGTCATCCTCCGCCTCAGGTGTTTAATTGCACAATAATAAGGGTGGGCGACGAGTGAGCAAACCTCAGATTACACCAGCACATGCGGCAGGGCCGCCAGCACTGCCTGCCCATGTGGTCCTTCACCTGGAGACCCTCACATAGCCCGCCCTGAAGGTCAGGGAAGACCTTCAAGGCGTGAGTGTTCCGAGGAGCCTGCAGGCCCAGAGAGAGCTGCTGCAGAGAGGGGGTGCCTGCCAGGCACAGGGCTGCATAGATGTCTATCCAAACTCAGGGATGGCTGGTCTTGTAGAGCCATGGGCCCCACGGAATGGGGTCCATGCCAATGCCCTCCTCCCCAGCCACACTCACCCCACTGTGTGTTGGTATCTCCCTGCCATCCCTGCAGGCTCTGGCCCCATCCCACCCCCACGCCTTTCCTCCTGGTGCACTCTCCCCTGATCACCTGTCCCCTCCTCACCTCCTTCACTTCTGTCTTTGCCCAAAGTCCCCTTCCTGGGAAGGCCTCCCCGACCTCCCTACCTTCCCCAAGACTCTGCCATCTCCTCCCTGCTGCGTTCTCCTGGCTAACAGACTCTGATTCACCAGTTGTGTTTCTCGCCTGTCTTCCCCACTAAGACACCAGCTCCAGGAGGGCAGGGATTTTGCCAATTTTGTTCACAGCTGGGTCCCCAGGGCCTCTGCCGGGGTGGGCGTGGCAGTCGGTGCCCAGTGTATGGTTGATGTACTCGCCAATGAATGAACGGCTGTGCAGGACCTTGGCAGCTCTTTCGGAAACGTTTGGATGGGGCCAGCACCGCCCCTCCCTGCGGGCTGAGCAGCTGCCACCTGGGGCAGCCGTAGCGGAGGTACGTGGCCCGTGGGTGTTCCCACAGCAGAGATGTGTCCTCACGGTTCTGGAGGCCAGAGCTTTGCCATCCAGGTGTCGGCAGGGCTGGCTTCTTCCAGAGGCTCAGAGGGAGACTGCGTCTGCGCCCTTCTCCAGCTGGTGGTGGTGGCCCGCGTCCCTCAGCCTGTAGATGCCTCAGTCCAGTCTCTGCCTCTGTCCTTTCACGGCTGCTGCCACTGAGTGTGTCGTGAGCCCACTCCTCATCTTAGAGGGACGCCGGTCATTGGACTGAGGGTCCACCTGACTCCAGGGTTACCTCATCGTAACTCATCACATCTGCAAAGACTTTATTTCCAAATAAAGTCCCACTCATGGGTTCCAGGGACCGGCCGTATTTTAAGGGGAGACACAACGGAACCCGTCACACGCTCCTTGATGCTGATTAAATCCAAGTCTGAGCCCATCTAGACCTGCAGAGTTGGGGTCTCTGCAGGAGGCAGGGAGGAGGGCTGGCCCAAGACTCTACGCTTTGGATATTGTTTTCACATCTTTTAGTTTCTTTTTTTTTTCTTTTTTTTTTTTTATTATACTTTAAGTTCTAGGGTACATGTGCATAACGTGCAGGTTTGTTACATATGTATATATGTGCCATGTTGGTGTGCTGCACCCATCAACTCGTCAGCACCCATCAATTCATCATTTATATCAGGTATACATCTTTTAGTTTCAATATCATTTTGACCTTATAGAAAAATGGCAAGATTACTTGCCATACAGCAGGAGCTCCCCTGACTCTACCCAGAGTCACCAGCAGGCTGGATTTTCCCCATTTGCTGTGTCATCTTCGGTGTCTGTACCTCTATCTGTATCTACAGCCACCTGCTGTCTACGTACTGTACAATATTCATATTTATACGCATTTTCAGAACCATTTAAGACTATGCTGGAGGTGCGATGCCCACTTCCTCCTAAACATACCACCCTATCTTTTCTAAAAACCAGGATTCTCTTTTATAACCCTGGGGCTGTTGTCAACGTCGGGAAATTCCACATCCACACAATGCTCAGATCTAATCCGCTGCCTGCATTTAAATCTCGCCGGCTGCTGCGGTGATGTCCCACTGTTGGGGGGGGGGCTTGCTACCCCAGCAGGTACCATGGCAACAGATGCTGCTGGCCGGGCCGGCAGTGGAGCAGCCTGGGCTGGGAGCCAGCCGGGGCGGGTGCTAGGGGGGCTAGGCCTGGAGGTGCTGCTGGTCCTGGGGTCGGGTTCATGGCACCCTGAGGACCACACAGAGTAAAGCTCCTGGGCCTCTCAGACCACTTGGCCTTGGCTAAGGGTTGAGAAGGGTTCTGAGGCCTTGCCAGAGCTCAGAGGGAAACTGTGTGGCCCTCGGCAATCGGCTGCTGATGCCTGCCTCAGGCGGGGTATGGTGTGGGCGCAGCGTGCTGTTTGTGTCCAGCCCTCGGCAATCGGCTGCTGATGCCTGCCTCAGGCGCGGCATGGCGTGGGCGCAGCGTGCTGCGTGTTCGTGTCCAGCCCTCGGCAAT
>NC_045454.1:52559793-52560084 GCF_002776525.5 Piliocolobus tephrosceles
GCTGCTGATGCCTGCCTCAGGCCGGGCGTGGCGTGGGCGCAGCGTGCCGTGTGTCTCTGTCCAGCCCTCGTGTTCACAGGTGAGGAAGGGCCTCCTTCCGAGGCTCTTGGCAAGCGTGGAGGAAGCAGAGCCAGGTTGCCCGGTCCACGGGCTTGACCGCATCCAGATGCTGGGGAGAAGGGGCTGCCGCGTCAGAGCTGCTCACAGCCGGGCCCTGGGGAGCCACTGATGTCACTGCACCTCCGTGTTCCCGTCTGTGACGGAGCAATGGCGGCCGTCTCGGTGTTCCCG
>NC_045454.1:52560094-52562204 GCF_002776525.5 Piliocolobus tephrosceles
GTGTTCCCGTCTGTGACGGAGCAATGGCGGCCGTCTCGGTGTTCCCGTCTGTGACGGAGCAATGGCGGCCGTCTCGGTGTTCCCGTCTGTGACGGAGCAATGGCGGCCGTCTCCGTGTTCCCGTCTGTGACGGGGAGCAGTAGTGGCTCTGCCTTCGGGGCTGCTCGAGGACTGAGTGGGAGGACGTTGCTACATGCAGTTTTGTTGATGTGTCTGTGGTTTTACAGGGACCCTACTCTCGGCCTATACGGGCTGCTTCCGTTACAGCCTTGGGTCTGTATTGTTCAGAATCACGTCTTGGAGACTACGCTCTACCCACCTGTCTCCCGTTACCGTGGGGTCTTGGCCTGCGCTGCTCCAGAACCCCAACCCCAGCTCAGGCCCCAGGAGAGAAATGGATGGGTCCTGACACACCAGTCCTCATGGGGGATATGGGAGCGAGTAGAGATGCAGGAGCAGGAGCCATGGGCAGGGCACGTGCAAGAGGTCAGTGGTGGACTCAGAAGACAGGCAGACACACAGAGGAGAGAAAGAGAGACGGAGAGGGGCATCGCCCGTGTCTGGAGGGGAGGGGGCTTGTCAAGGGCTGGGTTGGGGTTGGGGCTGCAGAGGGGACTGGGGGACGCATCCCAGCCTCTCCTCCAAGTGCATCTTGGGCTGTTCTCCAGAAGCCGACTCTTTGGACTGAAAATACTGAAAACAGACCTCACAGCTCAGACACTGTCTCTGCAGCCACCCTGGTGGCCCCTCACGTGTCCCCAGCTTCCCCCGGAATGCTGAGTGTGGTGATGCATTTTTTGTGTGAACTCGACTGGGCCACAGGATCCCCAGAAGTTTGGTCAAACACTCTTCTAGGCATGTCTGTGAGGATGTTTTTGCATGAGAGGAACATTTGCAAAACACCCGCTGTCAGGAACATGTCCCCACTCTATTGTCGTGTTTAGTGTTTCGTTATTATAAGTAAATCTGGGATGAATATTTACGTTTGAATTTCACTGACTGCGTGCTCTGTGACATGTTTGGACGTGTGTCCCTCCAAATCTGATGCTGAACTGTGATCCCGAGTCGGTGTGGGGCCTGGTGGGAGGTGCTGGCTCACAGGGCAGACCCCGCCTGCAGGGCTTGGCCCGCACCCTTGGTGACATGTGAGTTTGTTCTGGCTCACCTGAGAGCCTTTTAGGAGTGTGGTACTTTCCCCCTTGCTCCCTCTCACCCGTGACACACCAGCTCTCTCTTCACCTTCCTCCGTCCAGGAGTAAAGCTCCCTGGCCCCACCAGAAGC
Organism: Piliocolobus tephrosceles; assembly: GCF_002776525.5. NCBI lineage: Eukaryota > Metazoa > Chordata > Mammalia > Primates > Cercopithecidae > Piliocolobus > Piliocolobus tephrosceles. The sequence continues at coordinate 52,561,377 of NC_045454.1, forward strand.
AGCCGGGAGGCTGGTGTCACACTTCCTGTACAGCCCTCAGAACCGCGAGCAAATGAACCCTCTTCGTTACGAACGCCCCAGCCTCAGGTACCTCTTTATGTGACACAAAATGGGCTGACATATTGCGTAAGACAGATGACTGGGGACGAACATCCTGGGCCCAAGGATGAAGCATCTGTGACGCAGGCACCTGCTGCCCAGTTCCCTTCTGAGGGGCTACGCCCGTGCAGGGCTGAGGGTGTGGGGTCTGCCCCCATGCCAGCCCATCCTTGCCAACCCTGCACGTCTCTCTCTTTTTATCAGTTTTCAAGGAAAGGATGGCATCTCACCAGTTTAACTTGAACTTTTTTTTTTTTGAGACGGAGTCTCGCTGTGTCACCCAGGCTGGAGTGCAGTGGCGCAATCTCGGCTCACTGCAAGCTCCGCCTCCCGGGTTCAAGTGATTCTCCTGCCTCAGCCTCCCGAGTAGCTGGGATTACAGGCACCACCACGCCCAGCTGATTTTTGTATTTTTTTTTTTTTTTTTTCTTGAGACAGAGTCTTGCTGTGTCTCCTGGGCTGGAGTGCAGTGGCCGGATCTCAGCTCACTGCAAGCTCCGCCTCCCGGGTTCACGCCATTCTCCTGCCTCAGCCTCCGGAGTAGCTGGGACTACAGGCGCCCACCACCTCGCCCGGCTAGTTTTTTGTATTTTTAGTAGAGACGGGGTTTCACCGTGTTAGCCAGGATGGTCTCGATCTCCTGACCTCATGATCCGCCCGTCTCGGCCTCCCAAAGTGCTGGGATTACAGGCTTGAGCCACCGCGCCCGGCCTTTTTTTTTTTTTTTTT
>NC_045454.1:52567204-52570361 GCF_002776525.5 Piliocolobus tephrosceles
TGTAGTAGAGACGGGGTTTCACTGTGTTAGCCAGGATGGTCTCGATCTCCTGACCTCGTGATCCGCCCGTCTCGGCCTCCCAAAGTGCTGGGATTACAGGCTTGAGCCACCGTGCCCGGCCCTGATTTTTGTATTTTTAGTGGAGACGGGGTTTCACCATGTTGGCCAGGCTGGTCTTGAACTCCTGACCTCAGGTGATCCATCCACCTTGGCCTCCCAAAGTGCTGGAATTACAGGCATGAGCCACCGCGCCTGGCCCTTAACTTGAATTTCTTTTGGCTGGATGTGTGTTCCTAAGATCTTGGCCACAGTATTTCTTCCATTTGTAACTTGCTCATCCAAGCTGTCACTCACCCTCCTGTCGGGGTTTTAACGTGTTACTAATCTATGTGAGCGTATTATATAACAAGTATACATGATTAAGGCCGAGACTCAGACCCTGCTGTGTACTCACAGATACACACGGCCGAGGCTGAGACTCAGGGCCCCTTTGGTCCCAGCTACTCGGGAGTCTGAGGTGGGAGGATCGCTTGAACTCAGGAAGTCGAGGCAGCAGTGAGTGGAGATTGCACTCTTGCACTCCAGCCTGGGTGACAGAGCAAGACACTGCCTCAAAAAATGAATAATAAATACATACATACTGAAATTTTTAGGGGTGGAGGGGCATGACGTCTACACCTTAGCTTCAAATGTTCAGGAAAAAACCGACAGGACAATAACACAGTGTGGAAGGTCATGCACAGCAGGTGACCAGGTGAAGGGCATACAGTTCTTAGTGGGATCCTGAAGTCAGTTTGACTTGGGGGCTGCCGAAGAGACACGAAGACGCCTTCTGCCCCCACCTCCCTCCCAGTCAGAGCTCACCTGGCACCTTCTGCCCCCACCTCCCTCCCAGTCAGCTCACCAGACGCCTTCCCACCGCCCTCCCAGTCAGAGCTCACCAGCTCCCAAAACTTCACCAGTTCCAGCGAGCTTTCTTTCAAAATGATACAACTTTTCTTGAAAGTTTGCAATTACTTCAAAACAAGGACAACAAAAACAAAGCCAGAAAGGTGTGCACACAAACAACAGTGAGAACAAAACCAGGTGACTAACCAGCTTCTATGCTCCGCCCCAGGCTTGGGCCTGCTCTCTCTTTGCTAGAAACCAGTGACAACGCTGGGGACAGTTGAACTTTTATTACCACCAAGCTGGGACTTTCCTCTTGAGGGAGCCGGGACTGGCCTTGAAGGAAAAGGGAAGTAATTTCTCATCACAGCATGTGGTGTTCTGTGGTCTGGGCCGTGTGTCGCTGGAAGGCACCTCGAGGACATCGCTCCTTTGGGAAACACGCTGTGAATTGGGGGCGGCACCGCGGGTCACTGTGTGAGGGACGAGACAGTTGTGCCTGCACCCAGGGGAAAGCCCGGCCCCCTCCGTCACCCTCGTCCAGTGGCGTCGGTGGGATTTCTCCCCAGCCATGACCAAGGCTGTTCTGGTTCCTCACCACGGAACTACCCAGAGGGAGCAGAGGGAGGAGGCAGCCAATGCTTTGGGTTCTGCAGGAGCTGACCTGGGTTCGCGCCCGGTGCAGTCCTGGGCCAAAGCACTGCCTCTCTGAGCTCGTTTTCTCCTTGGTGAAGTGAGGGCGGTGATAGGGAAGGCCGCCTGGCAGGACAGACTGCGGGGGTGATTTGATTCGGGAGCGGCTGTTCAGCCCGCGGTCCGGTGCTAATCCCGGCGAGGAGAGACCAACTGCCCTTGACTGGGACGGCACCTGGTGGTCACACGTGGTATTGCTGCCTCCTCCCCGGGTGCCGCCGGCGTCACTCACTCACCAGGCTTATTGAAATTCTGTTTTGGGCCGGGCGCGGTGGCTCAAGCCTGTAATCCCAGCACTTTGGGAGGCCGAGACGGGGGGATCACGAGGTCAGGAGATCGAGACCATCCTGGCTAACATAGTGAAACCCCGTCTCTACTAAAAAATACAAAAAACTAGCCGGGCGAGGTGGCGGGCGCCTGTAGTCCCAGCTACTCGGGAGGCTGAGGCAGGAGAATGGCGGGAACCCGGGAGGCGGAGCTTGCAGTGAGCTGAGATCCCACCACCGCACTCCAGCCCGGGCGACAGAGCAAGACTCCGTCTCAAAAAAAAAAAAAAAAGAAATTCTGTTTTACACTTTGGGAAGCCGAGGCGGGTGGATCACCTGAGGACGGGAGTTCAAGACCAGCCTGACCAACATGGAGAAACCCCATCTCTACTGAAAAAACAAAATTAGCCAGGCGTGGTGGCGCATGCCTGTGATCCCAGCTACTCAGGAGGCTGAGGCAGGAGAAACGCTTGAACCTGGGAGGCTGAGGCTGCAGTGAGCCGAGATCGCACCACTGCACTCCAGCCTGGGCAAGGAGAGAGAAACTCCATCTCAAAAATAAAAAGAAAAAAAGAAGTAAGTTCTGTTCTGGATGCTGCTGGAAGTTCAGGCATGAGCAAGGTAATCACAGTCTCCACCCTACTGTAGCACATATGCTAATGAGATAAAAAAGACAATAAATATGTAAAAAGGCAACACAGAGCAAGATGATAAATGCGACTAAGCAAACGAACTCCCTATAGATTTAGGTAGAAAAATGAGGAAGCCCTGCTGGAGATGAGGTGACTGGGGAAGGCTTTTTGGAGGAGATGATATTTACGGTGAATCTGGAAGGAGTCATGCCCCTGAACTGGGAGGGGGTTACTGAGCCCGACACTGAGCTGGTGTGGCTCTGAGAGCGGATGTGAGAGAGGGACAGGGGAGGGGACCAGCGTGGCGGGCCTGGGGAGGGAGCCAGGCAGCAGGGGGTCGCCATTCTGAAGTAGAAGCACTGGCGGCCACAGCCACACCTGGGTGGCTCTGACCACGGGGTGGTCGCTGGGAACAGGAGATGGGTGCGCTTCCGTTGTGTGTTGCTGCGTGACAGGCAGCCCAGCCAGCAGCCAACGGCGGGCATTCGTCACTCCCCGTGATTCTGCGTTCTGCGCTAGGGCATGACCTCACTAGGCAATAGGACTTTGTCAGCCCCGTCACAATCCTACACAACTGTTGTGGACCGAAACGTGCTGTGCTGCCATAGGTGTGATAGGAGCTCGGCAGAATTGTTTGGACGAACCGAGGCAAGATGGTGCACTTCCGGGTTCTTCATC
>NC_045454.1:52570371-52578899 GCF_002776525.5 Piliocolobus tephrosceles
CGCTGGTTCTTTTGTGCCCACTCTGGTGGTCTTAGAAAAACAAGACAAGAATCAGCCATGCCTTCCCTCTGTAGGCTTAATTTGGAGCAGTTTCAAAATGAATCGCCGTTTTAGAGACTGGCAAGATTGGCCGGGCGCGGTGGCTCAAGCCTGTAATCCCAGCACTTTGGGAGGCCGAGACGGGCGGATCACGAGGTCAGGAGATCGAGACCATCCTGGCTAACACAGTGAAACCCCGTCTCTACTAAAAATACAAAAAACTAGCCGGGCGAGGTGGCGGGCGCCTGTAGTCCCAGCTACTCGGGAGGCTGAGGCAGGAGAATGGCGTAAGCCCGGGAGGCGGAGCTTGCAGTGAGCTGAGATCCGGCCACTGCACTCCAGCCTGGGCGACAGAGCCAGACTCCGTCTCAAAAAAAAAAAAAGAGACTGGCAAGACTGAATTTGACTGCAACTTCTTCCTCTTTCTCCTCTCTCTCCTCCCTCTGTTTTCTTTTGCAAGGACCTTAGGGGCATAAAATTAGGTGAACAATAATTATTTCCATCCATCCATTCATTGCCCATTCAGATACAACTATGAGCTCATTCCCCAGCCGGAGAATAAGAATGGGATTAACGACTTCCTGCCACAGCCCCAGCAACAGCAGCACCTCCCACGTCAGCTCATTGTCTGCTCAGCACCACGGTTCTGCTCCACCTCCTGCATCTGTTCATCAATCACCACGGTTCTGCTCCACCTCCTACATCTGCTCATCAATCACCACGGTTCTGCTCCACCTCCTACAGCTGCTCATCACCATGGTTCTGCCCCACCTCCTACATCTGCTTATCAATGACCACGGTTCTCCTCCACCTCCTACATCTGCTCATCAATCACCACAGTTCTGCCCCACCTCCTACATCTGCTCATCACCACGGTTCTGCTCCACCTCCTACATCTGCTTGTCACTAGAGCTCTCCTCTACCTCCTACATCTGCTCATCACCACGGTTCTCCTCCACCTCCTACATCTGCTTATCAATCACTAAGGTTCTGCTCCGCCTCCTGCATCTGTTCATCAATCACTAAGGTTCTGCTCCACCTCCTACATCTGCTCATCGCCGCGGGGTTCTGTTCCACCTCCTACATCTGCTTATCAATCACCACGGTTCTGCTCCACCTCCTGCATCTGCTGGTCTCCGCGGTTCTCCTCCACCTCCTACATCTGCTTATCAATCACTAAGGTTCTGCTCCACCTCCTACATCTGCTCATCACCGAGGTTCTCCTCCACCTCCTACATCTGCTTATCAATCACTAAGCTTATGCTCCACCTCCTACATCTGCTAATCACAACGGTTCTCCTCCACCTCCTAAATCAGCTCATCACCATGGTTCTGCTCCACCTCCTACATCACCGTGGTTCTGCTACACCTCCTACATCTGCTCATCAACCGCGGTTCTGCTCTTTCCTTTTTTTTTTTTTTTGAGAGGAGTCTTACTCTGTCACCCAGGCTAGAGTACAGTGGTGTGATCTCGGCTCACTGCAAACTCCACCTCCTGGGTTCAAGTGATTCTCCTACCTCAGCCTCCTAAGTAGCTGAGATTACAGGTGCGCACCACCACACCCAGCTAACTTTTTGTATTTTTAGTAGAGACGGGGTTCACCGTGTTGGCTAGGATGGTCTCGATCTCTTGGCCTTGTGATCTGCCCGCCTTGGCCTCCCAAAGAGCTGGAATTACAGGCCTGAGCCACCTCGCCCAGCACCCATCTATTTTCTTACTGATTTATAAGAACTATTTATTTATGCTGGGTACTAATCAGTTATAGACATGACAAATGCTGCCCTCCCATTCGTGGCTTCTGTTTCCACGTTTTTGAGGAGTCCTGAACATCAGGCTTAAGTTTTATATGGCTGGTCATGGATGATTAGCACTCTACATGTCTCGTTAAAAAAATCCTTCCCTACCTGGAGGGCAAAAGCATGGTCACATTCACTTTTTTCTGTAAGTTTTAAAGTTTTGTTTCAGCATTCACATCCCATCTCCACTGAGGACTGATTTTGTGTGTGGTATGAGGTAGGTGTGACAGAAGGAATAGTGACCCCCAACGGTGTCCACATCCTCGTCCCTGGGACCTGGTGTGAAAGTGATGATATGGATGGGAGTTACCCAACACAACGACAGTTGGGAGACCAGGGAAAAAGCACTCGGACGCATGCGCCTGCCCAGGATTGCATCACAGGCCAGCGCCCAAAATGGCCTGCTGTGACCTGAAAGCCAGTTTGACCTGGGAGCTGCTGAAGTGACCTCATTGACATGAAGATGCCTTCCGCCCCCGCCTCCCTCCCAGTCAGGGCTCACCAGGCGCCTTCCGCCCCCGCCTCCCTCCCAGTCAGGGCTCACCAGGCGCCTTCCGCCCCCGCCTCCCTCCCAGTCAGGGCTCACCAGCTCCCAAAACTTCACCAGTTCCAGCGAGCTTTCTTTCGAAATGATACACAACATTCCTCCTTCTAGTAAAAGCCCCAACCTCCTGTTCGCGCTGCAGATATACCAAAGACCGCCCGTTCTGCGTGCATGCCCCAAATTGCAATTGTTTTTACGTATTTTTCCAAACAAAACGTTTTAAGTAAAAATGCGTCTCTATCTGCTTGACTTTGACACTGGGAGCACGTTATTTCATGTGGCAAAACGGACTTTGCTGGTGGGACTGGGGTTCCAGACCTGGTCAGACTTGGAGGGTCAGAGCACCCGGCTTATCCAGGCAGACCTCCTTCAATCACCTGTTTCCGTAATAACCAAGCGGGTTTCCCAGCCCTGCTCAGAGATGAGTGCCAGTGGAGCATCCACGTGTGAGGGGTTTGACTGGCCGTTGCTGGCTTTGAAAATGGAGCGAGGGGCCAGGACCGAGAAGAGCAGTGGCCTCTGGGTGCTGGGAAGGGCCCCCAACGCACACACACGGCAGGAACACAGATCTCAGTCCTACGACCACAAGGCACTGACTTCTGTAGCCACCAAATGAGCAGGACACAAGCCCTCCCCTGGAGGCTCCAGGAGCCAGCCCTGCCCACACCTTGGCTTGAGTCCCCTGAGATCCCTGTCGGGCTTCTGAGCCCAGGACGGCCAGGTAATCGCTCAGTGTTGCTGGAGCCTCTGCTTGTGATATGTGTTAAGGTGGCCGTGGCAGAGAGGAACACGGTAGGGACCTGGTTTATTTTCTGCCAGGCGGACGTCCCAGGTCCGGGCAGTCAGAACCCCACACTCCCCACAGCCTGGTCCCCGGCCCCCTCTATTTCCTGCTCAAAGCAACATCACACGACATTCGGAAATCAAGCACTGTGGCTGTGAACATCTTGCTTTTCCACAGGACATCGGAGCAGACAGGGACCCTCCAACCCTCCCCTGAGGGCGGGCAGAGTTCTGCTGTCTCCACCCACTCCTGGGCTCCTCTGGCTCCTGCTGTAGAGACATCAGCCCTGACTCTACCCAGAAGGTGCCAGGTGCAGCTCCTCCAGCCGTGTGGCCCCGGGAGTTTCCCACGACCCTGGAACGCTCACCTGCGTCTCCTGTCCACCACGGGCTGCCGTGAGGGCCAAACGCACGGTAGCCTGGGGGCTCGGGGTGTGCTGCGAGCTGGAGGTTGCCCGATCCTTAACCACCTGTCACTGGTGGAGGTTTAGGGAGCAGCCTTGGGTGCGGCGCTCTGAACAAGGTCTCCTGGAAACACTGCAGTGGCCACAGGCCCTCCAGCGGCAACAGCGCCGAACTCATCTCTTTGTGAAAGGCACCCACAGATCTTGATCAGGTTTAACTTAAGAGAGAAAAGTAAATCATTGAGTGCAAGGTGAGGGTTTAGGAAACTTCAGGCCAAGAAAGGGGGTTTTCCCATGGCCTCCTGGATGGGACCAGACCCTGCCAGGGGCCTTTCTGCCTGGAGTCGTCCGAGAGACCCCTCTCCCGACAGCGGTGATGGCGCGGCCGCGTCTGGGAGCAGAGCATCCGGGAGATGGGACGGGGAGCTGGAGAGGGCTTTGCGTGTGTTGATGAACTAGGTCTCTTGTGTACCAAGTGGTCACTGTGCCCGGACGGCTGGCCCCACATTGGTGGCAGGGGTGAGGGACACAGCAGGACTCTGGGGTGGGCTAGCACTGGGTGGGGGTGGGGATCTTAGGCCTGGGAACCCAGAAAGGGGAGGGATGGTCAGGGACTCTCCCTGCATGGGGGACCGACAGTCTTGAGTCCTCAATGATCAGTAGAAAACCACCAAGCACAGAAGGGGGAAGTGCTGGGCACAGCACAGAGAGAGAAAGCCTGGGTGGGGGCACAGCACTGCGGGGGTAGGGGCAGGGGGGCACGGAGGGGGAAAGGCTCGGTGGGGCACGGTGTGGCAGAGGCAGGAAATTCAGCTCCTTTGACGAGCTGCGACGAGGTCCGGAAGGCTGCAGCCTGGGGAATACTCCAGTTATAACCGTGACTTTGTTGTGAGAATCGGAACAGCCTAGTTTGAAGTTATTTCTCTTTTTTTTTTTTTTTTTTTTTTTTTTTTGAGACGGAGTCTTGCTCTGTCGCCCGAGCTGGAGTGCAGTGGCCAGATCTCAGCTCACTGCAAGCTCCGCCTCCCGGGTTTACGCCATTCTCCTGCCTCAGCCTCCGGAGTAGCTGGGACTACAGGCGCCCGCCACCTCGCCCGGCTAGTTTTTTGTATTTTTAGTAGAGACGGGGTTTCACCGTGTTAGCCAGGATGGTCTCGATCTCCTGACCTCGTGATCCGCCCGTCTCGGCCTCCCAAAGTGCTGGGATTACAGGCTTGAGCCACCGCGCCCGGCGAAGTTATTTCTCATGAGAGGTTGGAGCTGGAAGGGTCTGTATCCCTGAGGGTGCAGTTCTAGCTGCTGGGGATTGGAAACTTCGCCAAAGCCCCTTAGTACTAAGGACACTTATTGTTTCAAGCCACGAGAAGCCTGGACACAGGGTGGATTCCAGGGCTGCTAAGTTCAGAGGCTCGACAAGGGCATCGAAGACTCGCGTTTCAGTTCACCTGCCCTCAGGCTGGCAGGCCTCGTGGTCACAAGGAGGCTGCCTGGGCTCTGGACATTACAGACGGGCCCAGCAGTGACAGGAACGGGAGACGCGGTCTCTTCCTTGTGTCTGCTTTTGAGAGAGGGAAGCCGTATCTGGATAACCCCTGCAGGTTCCCCTCAGGCCTCCTTCCTAAACCAATCCTGGGAGGTCCCTGTGAACCATGACTGCCAGGACTGAGTCCTGATGCCAGCGCAAGCCCAGGTGACCGGCATTGTAGACAGCGCAGGGGTTAGAATGTGGACTGTGGGGAGCGTGGGGGACACTCTGCTGTTGCCGCGGCCACCACAGACACATTTGGGTGCTGAGGGAGTGAGGCCACAGGGGCTGGGAAGGGACCTGTACATGGGGGACAGCAGGCGAAGGTCACTGGGGAACCAGCCCAGCTCTGAGGCTGCAGGCAGGTCGGAAAGGGAGCTCGGCGGTGACCCCCGGGGCCGCCAGAGCTCTGTGTACGACAGTGGGTGGGTCACAGACCCGGAACACCAGGACCTGGACAATGCAGAGCTGGGACCAGAGGACCCGGAAGAGGAGCTTCCCCCGGAGGAGGTGGCCGGGGAGGAGTTCTCGGAGACCCTGGATCCCAAAGAGGCACTTTCTGAGTTGGAGAGAGTTCTGGACAAGGACTTAGAGGAGGACATTCCTGAAATCAGGTGGGCACCGCGGAGCGGCCCTGCCCGGGCGCGGTGGGGTAGGGCTCAGCCCCTGGCAGCTGGGGGAGGGCGGCAGCCCCCTGGGTGCAGGCCCCTGGGCACGCGAAAGGGTTGTTCCCGGCCACTAGCCTGGCTCGCCGAGGGGCCCAGGCTGCTGCGTCAGCCTAGGTGTGGGCCTGGTCAGCGGGCAGCCAGCACCCCTCACTGGGCCCTGAGGCAAACACCAGCACACGCTCCCGTGTCCAGTGGCAGGAGGTGGAGTAAACAGCGCTGAGTTTGGAGTCAGGCAGACTGAGTTCGGGTGCCCAGAGCTCAGAGTTTAAGGAGAGCGATGACCCCAAGTCAGACAGCGAGAAAAAGAAATGGGAAAAAAAAGCCTCCCCACTCAAAAGCTGAGACAAGTCTAAGCAGCACACGTGGCTAACACGTTTTAAATGGTCGGGAGGAACACGTGCTGGGTGAACTAACCCGTCCGCGCATCGGCGCTGGGAGCAGTGATTTTGGGCAAGTTGCCCGAGTGTCCCCAGCACGGCGCGCATGCTACATACCTCTGGAACTCGGCTCCCGCCCTCCCTGTGGAGTGTGGTCCCGGCCCACGCCCACGCCCAGCCTGCGCCCTTCTCACCGTGGTCTCCGTGCTGCCTAGGGACCTGTGCCGCCCGAGAACAAAGCAGCGGCCCTGTCCTCACGGGGCTGTGCCAGCCGGCAGAGAAAACGGCAGAATGTGAGGGGCTCCCGGGGAGGACACGGGAGCCAAGAGCTGCGACAGGGCAGATGTCCTGACATTTGGCATCTTCGCCTGCTGCCTGTTTCCCTCCCAGTCTGTGAGCTTTCTGGGAGGCAGGCGCTGCTCTCTTTAGACGTTGGTGGCCCCTCTGGGGCCTGGCATACAGTAGGGACTTGATAAATGTTTGTGAGATGCGCAAACATTACCTTAGAACTCACCGAAACAGCCCCACCAGGTGGGAGCTGGTCTCATCTCCAGTTCACAGAGGAGGCGGCTGAGGGCCTGGGGAGCCGGGCGACCTGGCCAGGGTCTTCCGTCCAGCCAGCAGTGGAGCTGCGGTTTGGTCCAGGCCTTCGTGGTGCCAAAGTCCTCCCCCAGTAGACCTCTCTCGGGAAAGGAGAGGCGGGTGGGCAGGGCGCTCGAGCAAGACCCACGCTTCTCTGGGCCCCCGCACGCGTCGGGGCGAGAAAGCAGCTTCAACATGGAATTCTCCGATTTCAACATGGAATTCTCCCAAAGCCGGCTGTCCATCAGCCAGAAGCTCCCCAGCACCACCATGGCCAAAGCAAGGAGGAAGAGGAGGCGGAGGAGGCTCGTGGAGCTGGCAGAGCCCAAGATAAACTGGCAAGTCCTGAAAGACAGGTGAGGACAGGCCAGACCAACCCGGCCTCGGGGGCGCAGCGCTGGGGCTGCCTCCACGCCCTTCCCGGGCTCCTCCTGTCCCCACTGCCCGGCTCCCCTCCCCCAGCCGCCACCACATCCAACAAACTTAGGGTAGATGGGGTTGGCCAGTTAAGGAGGTGGCCAGACGCCGGGACTGGCTAGGGAACTGCGGCCCTCGGTGGCCCTCTGGGCGGTGGCCAAAGGAGAGTGAGGAGTTTGGGAGCCAACGGGAGACCCAGGGCAGAAGGCAGTGGGGGCTCGGACCCTGTCTCCTCGCAGGAAGGGATGCTGTGGTAAGGGGTATGCCTGGATTTTCCCATGCAAGATGAGCTTACGGTTCTGTCTCTACTGGTAAGTCCAGGGCTGTCTCCTCCCTCTGCCTACGCCGGGGGACACGTGTCAGGTTCCAGGGAGCCCCTCCACTCGAGCCACCCTCTTCTCTCTGGGGAGGAGGATGGGGAGGGCTCCTCAGATGTGGGGCTCTCCACCCTTGTGCTTTGGACTCAGACGATCGGCTGTGACCTGGGTCTGCTCCCAGGAGATGGCCCTGGGCCCTCTTCTTAGCTACGCTTTCCCCCAGCTTCCTCCCTCTCTGTACATCAGCCTTGCTCACGACAATCCACACGTCCCAGAGGCCCCCTCCCTGTCCTTCTCTGGCCTACCCCCTCTTCCAGCAACTCCGCACCCCCACGTGGCCACCTTCCCGGCAGAGACCCAGGCTTGTTTCCGGGCGGGGCCAGGGCTCTCTGCCTCCCTTGCCCTGAGCTGCTCACTTATTCCAGGCCCTCTGTGTACTGGACCGAGCGGTTCCTTGAGGACACCACCCTCACCACCACAGTGCCCGGTAGGTGGAGCCCGTGCCTGCTGAGACCCCTGCCCCCGGCTGCTGGCCTCCAGGGAACCTGCCCCGCCCCATCCAGAAACTTCTGGCCTCCCTTGCCCCATATCCTCGGAGCCTCTGTCCTCTCCACTGGAGTCTCTCCCCTGAGGAGCCTGAGCTGAGACAGGTCCTGGGGGTGAGGGTTGTGGGGAACAGTCTCCAGGACAGGGCCAAATCGGGGCAAGAATTTACAAGAAGACCCTCTGCTTTCCCTTCCACAATGACTTCCATGCTTTTCTTTTTTTTTCTTTTTTCTTTTTTTTTTTTTGAGGCAGAGTCTTGCTCTGTCGCCCGGACTGGAGTGCAGTGGCCGGATCTCAGCTCACTGCAAGCTCCGCCTCCCGGGTTTACGCCATTCTCCTGCCTCAGCCTCCGAGTAGCTGGGACTACAGTCGCCCTCCACCTTGCCCGGCTAGTTTTTTTTTTGTATTTTTTAGTAGAGACGGGGTTTCACCGTGTTAGCCAGGATGGTCTCGATCTCCTGACCTGGTGATCCGCCCGTCTTGGCCTCCCAAAGTGCTGGGATTTCTTTTTTTTTTTTTTTTTTTTTTT
>NC_045454.1:52578999-52588657 GCF_002776525.5 Piliocolobus tephrosceles
TTTCTTTTTTTTTTTTTTTTTTTGAGACGGAGTCTTGCTCTGTCACCCGGGCTGGAGTGCAGTGGCCGGATCTCAGCTCACTGCAAGCTCCGCCTCCCGGGTTTACGCCATTCTCCTGCCTCAGCCTCCCGAGTAGCTGGGACTACAGGCGCCCGCCACCACGCCCGGCTAGTTTTTGTATTTTTTAGTAGAGACGGGGTTTCACCGGGTTAGCCAGGATGGTCTCGATCTCCTGACCTCGTGATCCGCCCGTCTCGGCCTCCCAAAGTGCTGGGATTACAGGCTTGAGCCACCGCGCCCGGCCCCATGCTTTTCTTGAGAGGAATTTGGTATTGAGGTATCATAGATACCTTCAAATGAGACACGTCGAGAGTTCCCCATAGAAGAGAATAACAGTCCAGTTCTCTCCTGCACGGCTGCGCTGTTCCTCACTTAAGACCCACAGTCATCACTAGGCCCCTGGAAACCCCAGGCTTGTACTGACTTCAGCACAAAGCCCATTTTCCCAGATCTGTACTGAGCCTTGTTGAGGAGCCATGGGGCTGAGCTGCCATTCCAGCCCTGCCACTCCCATCCCGTGTCCGAGCAAGGACTTTCAGGCCTCTGAGCCCATTGTCCCGAAATCAGGGACAGCAAGTCTTTTGTCTGCAGGGTGTCTGGTCCCCAGCTGTCTCTGCCCACAGGTTTTCCAATTCAGCCTCCTGCCCAAGCTCACGAAACGCTGAATTCCGCATGCAGAAGCCCCCGGGGAACGGCAGGGTGTTCACCGACTCCGTTTCCCGTTTTGCATAGCAGTGTCCCGCCGAGTGGAGGAACTGTCTCGGCCCAGGAGATTCTACCTGGAGTATTACAACAACAACAGGTGGGGGAAGGAGGGAAGGAGGACCGGGTGCCTACTCTGAGGGCAGAGTTTGGCAGAAATGCCTTATTCTCCCCTGACAGGATGCGGCGTGGGGAAGGGTCCAGGTCCTAGCTCTAGACAGCCTGTGTTCAGATGGGGCTGGCCCGCCTCCCAGCCCATGTCCCCAGCTGGCTGCTGGGCCCCTTGCAACCGCATTGCCAGCTGTGGAATGCTGGTGGTGGAGGTCACCCGTGAAAGGGGCTTTGCACAGGGCCTGACACAGGGCGTGCTCAGATGTTGTTATCACCATTGTGACTGTATTTTGTTCACTCGAAAAAGGTAGAAATTGTAAGACATATTATTTTATGTACAAAATTCTTTATCACTTAGAGCCCCCGTGCTTGTTAAAAGTGATACTGAGTTATTTCGACACATCGTGACCCATCTTTATGCAGGGTATGAAGGAAAGCACAGCTGAAGGAGACAGCAGAAGTGTGTGAAACTGTTTTGAACCACTTCTGACACAGAGACGATGATGTGGGTGTTGCACACACTGTTCCACACCAGTATCTGTGCACTTTTTAACGCCAAATCATATTGTAACCTGAAGACTTTTTTTTTTTTTTTTTTTTGAGACGGAGTCTCGGAGTCTCGTTCCGTTGCCCAGGCTGGAGTGCAGTGGCCGGATCTCAGCTCACTGCAAGCTCCGCCTCCCAGGTTCCCGCCATTCTCCTGCCTCAGCCTCCCGAGTAGCTGGGACTACAGGCGCCCGCCACCTCGCCCGGCTAGTTTTTTGTATTTTTAGTAGAGACGGGGTTTCACCGTGTTAGCCAGGATGGTCTCGAACTCCTGACCTCGTGATCCGCCCGTCTCGGCCTCCCAAAGTGCTGGGATGACAGGCTTGAGCCACCGCGCCCGGCCTGAAGACAATTTAAATTGCAATTAAACTTAACTCCTGTAGAAGCAGCAGTGCACATCATGTGAACAGCTACATCTGAGCACACACAGAGGCAGCCAGATGTGGCCATGACACTTCTGCCATCTGGCTGGCAGCACTTGTAAGTCTTGCATCCCAACCTCAGAGACCCACCTTAGAATCAATGAAATGTGGCTTTATTTCCGGGCAGAGGCATAGCTGAGGCCTGATTTTAGAAGGCACAGTCCCGCAAGCTCAGCTGTACTTCGCTTTCCCGGGCTTTGCATGGCCACCTCAGGACAAACACTTTCATCCCTTGGGTCCAAGTCCTCACCCCAGGCTCTTGATGATGGGGGTGTGTGGAGAAGGCCTGGGAGGAGCTGCCATCCCAGAAGGGAATGGGGGAAGGCCTGGGCCTGAGGGTGGACGTTGCACACTGAGCAGAGACAACCCTGGGAGATGGTGGCTCTGTGCTTGAGAACTCTTGATGAATCCCTGCTTGGAGACGCTTTCAAAACCCAGCACTACCCCAGAAACAGAGGAGCTGGGAAAGACAGACAGACAGACAGACAGACACACACCCCGCTCCCCAGGCCGAGCTGCTGGTCTAAAATGGGGACCTCCCCCAGGACAACTCCTATCTGGCCCATTCCTCGGTCCTGCCTGGAATACCGAGCGACGAGTCGCCTGAAGGAACTGGCCGCCCCGAAGATTCGTAACAACATCTGGAGCGTGTCCATGTCTGAGGTGGGTGTCCCGTGACCCCGCGACGCACCCACGCCGGGTGGGAGGGACCCCGCAGAGGGAAAGAGGCTTTGCCTCTGGGAGTCGGGGGACGAGGGGAAGCGGCACGGGGCGGCGGCCTTGGTTTGGGAGCAGCTTTGTTTGTTTATTTATTTATTTATTTGAGACGGAGTCTCGCTCTGTCGCCCGGACTGGAGTGCAGTGGCCGGATCTCGGCTCACTGCAAGCTCCGCCTCCTGGGTTCACGCCATTCTCCTGCCTCAGCCTCCCGAGTAGCTGGGACTACAGGCGCCGCCACCTCGCCCGGCTAGTTTTTTGTATTTTTTTTAGTAGAGACGGGGTTTCACCGTGTTAGCCAGGATGGTCTCGATCTCCTGACCTCGTGATCCGCCCGCCTCGGCCTCCCAAAGTGCTGGGATTAGGGGCGTGAGCCACCGCGCCCGGGAGCAGCTTTGTTTTGATGGTTCCCTGTCTTCAGATTTGCCCGGGGTCATCCTTCCCGGCGTTTCAGCCCGGGGTGGATCCCAGAGCCTCCAGCTCACACTCAGGAATGAGAACAATCTTATCTCAGGCGCTCAGAAAGCGCTCAGTCCACTGCGGATGGAGACGAATCTCTTCCCCGGCTCAGGCCGGACGCCCGGCCGCCGGCACCACCGACCTGCTCCACCCCTGCAGCTTTTGCTTTTCCGAAAAGTCGCGGAAAAGGAACCCGGCGGACCTGACCCGGCTTCTGCCGCCCGCGCCGTGCATCTGACTGTTGCGTGGGTCGGCGGTTTATTCCTTGTCATCCATCTGCCCATCCAGGCGCCCGCTGAAGGAATTTGGGGGCTTCCAGTCTGCGGCTGTTACAGTGAAGCGGCCATGGACACCTGTGTACAGCTTTTGTGGAGGTGTAAGAATCGGGATTTCTCAGTGACTGGGCATATCTCACTTTTAAAAACCTGACCAAGGTTGTCCAAAGTGGCGGCGCCATCCTGCCTTCTCTGGGATGGGAGTGGGAGCTCAGGCGCGCCCCGTCCTGGCCGCCATCTTGCATTCTGCAGGCGAAGATTGAGCCCAGGTGCGTCTGGACCTGGCCGCCATCTTGCATTTTCCAGACAGGGATTCAGCTCAGGCGCTCAGCATCTTGGTCGCCATCTTGCCTTCTCTGGTGGGGAGGGAGCTCAGGCGCGCCCCATCCTGGCCACCATCCTGCATTCTCTGGGATGGGAGTGGGAGCTCAGGCGCGCCCCATCCTGGCGGCCATCTTGCATTATTCGGGCGAGGATTAAGCTGGCGCTCCCCATCCTGGCCGCCATCGTGCATTTTGTGGGAGGGGATTGCACTCAGGCGCGCTGCATCCTGGCCGCCATCTTGCCGGGCGGGGAGGGGGAGCTCACGCGCGCCCTGTTCTGGCCGCCATCTTGCTTTCTTCCGGCTGTGAGCGAGCTCAGGTGCGCCCCATCCTGGCCGCCATCTTGTATTCTCCAGGTGGTGAGCTGAGGCGTGCCCCATCCTGGCCGCCATCTTGCCTTTTACCGGCGGTGAGCGAGCTCTGGTGCCCCCCATCCTGGCCGCCATCTTGCCGTCTCCCCGCGGTGAGGGACCTCAGGCGCTCCCCATTCTGGCCGCCATCTTGTCTTCTCTGGGCTAGGATTGAGTTCAGGTGCGCCCCATCCTGGTCGCCATCTTGCATTCTCCAGGCGGGGAGTGAGCTCAGGCGCGCCCCATCCGGGCTGCCATCTTGCGTTCCGCGGTGAGTGAGCTCAGGTCGGGCGCGCCCCATCCTGGCCGCCATCTTGCCGTCTTCCCGCGGTGAGTGACCTCAGGCGCTCCCCATTCTGGCCGCCATCTTGTCTTCTCTGGGTGAGGATTGAGCTCAGGTGCGCCCCATCGTCGTCGCCATCTTGCGTTCCCCAGCGGGGAGTGAGCTCAGACCCTGCCCATCCTGGCCAGCACCGTGCTGCCGGCTTGCTTGTTGGTGTGTTCATCTGATTATTCCTAAACATTTTGTCCGTCTCTCGCGTGGCCTCAACTTCCATTTCCCTCACTGTGTGTGGTCGCATCTTCTTCTCTGGTGGTTTCTCACACCCCACTTGGGAAATGTTTAAAGTCACACCATCTCTCCTGTCAAACCTCAGTAGCGATTTCTGACAGACAAGGACATTTTAAAACGTGATCCTGGTAACACTGATCGCACTGAAAAGTGAACAGTGTTTCGTCGATACCAACATGCGCGGTTCATGTTCCCACCGATCTCAGGGTGAGATCGTGATCCCACCGATCTCAGGGACGGCTTTCTGCGGTGGGGTCGGACGGATCAGGGGCTGCCCCTCCGGCACTGGAGCTCCTGGAAGGCAGGACCGGAGTCTCCCCCTCAGCAGCGGGTCCAGAGCTGGGGCTGCTGGGAAGAGAGGAGGGAGGGAGCAGGGAGACGGATCATGCGTGGGAGCTTAAATTGTAAACACCACGATATCTTTGCTGATAGATGTGTCTGTGATTTTTATGGGGGAGCAATTTCAAGAAGAAAGGGACTGAAATTTCACAGTGACCTTTGGCGGTGGTTTCCTTTCATCCTCTGCCTCCACGCAGGCTCCAGTTAGGACGAGCCAACAATCACAGACTCCCAGGTAGCGCTCCAAGAACGGACAGACAGGAGCATCTAGGCAGGCGTGGGTCGGACGCCTCCTCGTCCCTTTTAAGGAAGAAAACATTTCAGCAGCTGCCCTCCTTCCTTACCTCCCTCCCCAGAGGCATCAGGAATGGCCAGTTCCTCTTCCAGCCAAGCATAAGTGGGAGACGTGTGAAGTGGTCCTTTGCCTACGCCTTAGTTATTTTGCAGGCGGACTCCTACACCCGTGTACGGCAGCCAGCTGGTGAAGGGCAACAGAATGCCTGTGAGGAGAGGGGAGGGAAACCAGCTCCAGTTTAAGGGTGTCCAATCGCTGCCCAGTGCTCAGTCTCTGCCTAAGCTGGTGCAAATTATCAAAGAACACACTTTCAGTGAACTGTGGGTTTTCTGGAAAATGCCAAGAATGTGTGTGGAGATGGAGTCTTGCAATGTTGCCCAGGCTGGTCTTGAACTCACGTGATCCTTCCACCTCCCAAAGCGCTGCCACTGCGCCGGCCACTGTTGAGAATTGATCTGCAGAGCGAGTGTGCCAGGTTGCTGGGTGAAACGTCTGCAAGGTCTCCCACCTCGGCCAGCGCTGCCCCACCTCGGCCCACCTCGGCCAGCGCTGCCCCACTGCCCACCCTATCCCCTAGGTCGTGTTTCGTGGTTCCGTGAACATAAATGACTTCTGTCTTGCCTTTCCTCATTACTGTTTTCTAGAGCGATTCGTGCCGATTTATGGAGGAAAAATGGTCTAACTGCTGGGTTGCCTTCTCTTGAGAACATGCTGTAGTCAGCTTGTGCAGCCCCCAGCGGCCGGCGCCTGGCTCCTCCTGGGGTGTGTGCGTGGTAACTAAGCTGCAGGGAACATCCCCTGCACCCACTTCTTCGGGTCAGGTGCAGGAGTCCCTCTGTGTGGCCGTCACCAAGCCTGAACCGAGCAGACGAATTGCCTGTACTAATTTACTCTCCTGAGTTGATGAATTGCCTGTACTAATTCTCCGAGTGGACGAATTGCCTGTACTGCGCATGTTCGGCCGAACCGAGTAGACGAATTGCTCGCTGAGCTGCCTGTACTAATTTACTCTCCCTCCAGCAATGCATGAGACTCTCTCACCAGGGCTTGATAATGTCAGACTTTTTCATTGTTGCCAAATTTGTGAGCATGGAGTGATATTTTGTTGTTTTAATTTACTTTTGTCAACAATTGTTGACATTACATTGATCAAAAGACCGGATTATTGACCATTTAGGGTTCATCTCCTGTATCATTTGCTCAGCCCTTTTGGGTTTTTATGGTTATTGATTTGAAGGAGCTCTTTATACATGATAGTTTGTATACATGATAATCCTTTGATGAATCCATTCAAAACCAACTTCTTCCCAGGCTGTCTTGTGTCTTTTAATGTTGCTCCTGGGGTCTTTTTGCTCCAGGGCCCACGAGGAATCATGGACTGTTTTATGTAATCCTTCTATTTATCTTTCCAGGTGTCCCAGGTATCCAGGGCAGCCCAAATGGCAGTCCCCAGCTCACGGATCCTCCAGTTGTCAAAGCCAAAGGCCCCAGCCACCCTGCTGGAAGAGTGGGACCCCATGCCGAAACCCAAGCCACATGTGTCAGACTATAACCGCCTCCTTCACTTGGCCAGTAAGTAGGTGCCTCCGGCTAGGCGCCTCCTGATGTCCTGTCCACATCCCAGGGGACACCTTATACCTCTGCCTAGAGCGGGCAGAGGGAAGCTCTCCCCCAGGAAAGAGAAGCAGAAATCACAGGGCCGTGTGGTCTGGAAGCGGAGGGTGTTGTCTGAGAGGGTTTTCTAGCAGGAAAAGAAGGTGTACAAGAGAAAATCAAGGTGCAGAGCAGGGGCCAGAGAGCCACGCTAAGGAACAAAGGCAGCTTTAAAATGGGTGTTGGCCTGACTCCCTTCCTGTCCTTTAAAACAGATTGAATAACCATTTTCCTCAATGACAAGGGTAATGTGTGTGAATTGCCAGAGAAGTTGCTTGGCCATTTATGTTTACTCTTCTATATCGTTTTCCCAGGTTCCTGTTGCCTGGTGTTTTGGGGTTGTAGATTGGGAACAGCTCTTTATATAAAAAGGTTACTAATCCTTTATTGAACACATTGCACGATAACTTTTTCCCAGTCTGTGTCTTGTCTTTTAACTTTGCTTATGTGGCCTTTTCTTTGTTTGTTTATTCGTGAAAGAATTTTCATCCATTCCCTTGATATTTGTGAAATGATGAGTGAAATGAATGGAAACAGATGAGTGTTGATGCAGCACTGCCTTACGCCATCCTGCACACACTTGTGCTCACCACACACACACACTGAATATAAACATTGATACACTGGTACCCACACACACTTAACGCTCACCACAAACACACACGGTGAATATAGACATCGATACACTGGTGCACGTATGCATGTACACATCCATCCATGTTTCAAATGTTCATATAAATATCCATGTGTGCGTGTGTGTGTATGTGCATGTGCATGTGTGTGCATGTGTGAGAGAATGACGGAGGGTTGAGGCTTCTACCCGCTCATAGTTGGGACCACCGGTTTTCTTTTTTTTGAGATGGAGTCTTGCTCTGTCACCCAGGCTAGAGTGCAGTGGCGAGATCTTGGCTCACTGCAACCTCTGCCTCTCGGGTTCAAGCAATTCTCCTGCCTCAGCCTCCCAGGTAGCTGGGACTACAAGCGCCTGCCATCACTCCTGGCTAATTTTTGTGTTTTTAGTAGAGATGAGGTTTCACCATGTTGGCTAGGCTAGTCTTGAACTCCTGACCTCATGATCCACCCACCTTGGCCTCCCAAAGTGCTGGGCTTACAGGCGTGAGCCACCGCGCCTGGCCAAGGGACGAGGTTTTTTTTTTCGTTTTTTTCTTTTTGTGAGATAGAGTCTCGCTCTGTTGCCCAGGCTGGAGTGCAGTGGCACAATCTCGGCTCACTGCAACCTCCGCCTCCCGGGTTCAAGTGATTCTCCTGTCTCAGCCTCCCAAGTAGCTGGGACTACAGGTGCAGGACACCACATCCAGCTAATTTTTGTATTTTTAGTAGAGACGGGGTTTCACCATGTTGGCCAGGATGGTCTCGATCTCCTGACTTCGTGATCCGCCCGCCTTGGCCTCCCAAAGTGCTGGGATTACAGGCGTGAGCCACAATGCCTGGCCAGGAACCAGCATTTTTAAAACGTGAAGCAGATGAGCAAATGAAGTGCACTGAAATATGTGGAGTAAGAGTGAGTGTGTGGCAGTTTGTGTGTGCTCACACTTGCTATGTGATGGGTGTAAGACTGGGTATGTGGCTGTGCTGTTTCTCTGTGTGTGTTCACACCTGCTATGTGGTGGGGATAAGAGTGGGTGTGTAGCTGTGTTGTTTGTGTGTGCTCACACCTGCTATGGTGGGGGTAAGAGCAAGCGTGTGGCTGTGCTGTTTCTCTGTGTGTGTGCTCATACCTGCTATATGGTGGGGATAAGAGTGAGTGTGTGGCTGTGCTGCTTCTGTGTGTGTGCTCACACCTACTATGTGGCAAGGATAAGAGCGGGTGTGTGGCTGTTTGTGTGTGCTCACGCCTGCTATGTGGGCTCAGTCGCTGCTGCTAGAGAGTGCTGGAAACTCAACAGAGTTTCAAAGCCCAGATGCCTACTAAATTCTCACAAAGGAGTTCAAAGAAGCCTAGGTTCTGGGCATGTTTCTCCAAGCCCCTTTAGGGCCACCAAGGCCCCACTGCTTGGCCCCCTTACCCTGCACAAGGGCATCTGCCAGACAGAGCCAGCATCCACCTAGAAGGTGCAGAAGAGACAATTAGGGTGCAGAGCAAGGGCCAGAGAAACACTCATACCTGCACCAGTGTATGGTTGTTTATATTCACCACGTGTGTGTGTGGTGAGCACGGGTGTGTGCAGGACAGTCTAAGGCGGTGCTGCATCTGCGGTTTCCACTCAGGCGGCCTTGCCCAGCCGTGTGCCACGTGGAGTTCTGCCTGCCTAGTGGAAGAGACTCCACGCTCTTTTCCTCAGGGGCCTCTTCACAGAGCCAGGGCTGGTCTGCCAAGAAGTGGGTAGCCCTTATTCATTTGCACAGAGGTTCCATGCAAAGAGGGATCTAGAAAGAGGTGGGAGCTTCCCCGGAAATCAAAGGCCCCGAAGCCCCAAGAGACAAGGTGGAGCACAGCTCCGGCTGCTATGGCAGACTTGGTGGCCACATCCCTTCCTAGTCTCCAAGCAGTCTGCTGCAGCCCCCTGCTGTTAAGGAAGGGGTAGGGGAGAGATGATGAGGAGGGGGTACCCAGAGGAGGGGGCCACAAGTGCCTGGGGAGCAGCCACCAGGGGGCAAGACATGACACCAGCCAGGGGGAGGAGACACCTCCTACCCCGACCCACCTGCCACCATGACAAGAGCAGGTGGAGAGGAGGGGGAACCAGAGTCACCTGGGTTGGCAGCAGAGTGAGGAGACTTGAGCTCTCTTGGCTGTGGCCCCCTGAGTCCCCCTTTCAGGTACCTGTGGCCTTTTTTTTTTTTTTTGAGACGGAGTCTTGCTCTGTCCCCGGG
>NC_045454.1:52589057-52621675 GCF_002776525.5 Piliocolobus tephrosceles
TGGGATTACAGGCTTGAGCCACCGCGCCCGGCCATTTTTTTTTTTTTTTTTTTTAGAGATGGGGTCTTGCTGTGTTGCTCAGTCTGGCCTCAAACTCTAGGGCTCAAGTGATTCTCCTGCCTCTGGCTCCAAAAGTGCTGGAATGACAGGCATGTGCCATTGAGCCTGGCTGCCTGTGGCCATTTGAAATATTTTCTTTACAATTCACCCTGTTTTTAAGTGTAGATTTCATAGCTGGGTGTGGCAGTGCATGACTGTAGCCCCAGCTACTTGGGAGGCTGAGGCGGGAGGATCGCTGGAACCCAGAAGTTTCAAGTCGGGTGGAGGCTGCAGTGAGCTGTGATCCTGCTCCAGCCTGGGAGACGCAGCAAGACCCTGCCTCAAAATAAAATGAAATGGGGCCAGGCGCGGTGGCTCACGCCTGTAATCCCAGCACTTTGGGAGGCTGAGGTGGGCGGATTGCCTGAGGTCAGGAGTTCAAGACCAGCCTGGCCAACATGGTGAAACCCTGTCTCTACTAAAAATACAAAAAATTAGCTGGGCATGGTGTCCTGTGCCTGTGATCCCAGCTACTCGGGAGGCTGAGGCAGGAGAATTGCTTGAACCCGGGGAGCAGAGGTTGCAGTGAGTGGAAATCCCACCACTGTACTCCACCTGGGCGACAGCAAGACTGTGTGTCAAAATAAAATAAAGTAATAAAGTAAAA
Source organism: Piliocolobus tephrosceles (assembly GCF_002776525.5). Lineage (NCBI taxonomy): Eukaryota > Metazoa > Chordata > Mammalia > Primates > Cercopithecidae > Piliocolobus > Piliocolobus tephrosceles. The sequence continues at coordinate 52,589,764 of NC_045454.1, forward strand.
TAAAATGATAAAACAAAATAAAAAAAATAGACCAGGTGCAGTGGCTCACGCCTGTAATCCTAGCCCTTTGGGAGGCTGAGGTGGGCGGATCGCCTGAGGTCAGGAGTTCAAGACCAGCCTGGCCAATATGATGAAACCCCATCTCTACTAAAAATAGAAAGATTAGCTGGGTGTGGTGGTGCACGTCTGTAGTCCCAGCTACTCGGGAGGCTGAGGCAGGAGAATTGCTTGACCCCAGGAGGCGGAGGTTGCAGTGAGCCGAGATCACAACACTGCACTCCAGACTGGGCAACAGAGCAAGACTCTGTCTCTAAATAAATAAATAAAAATTAAAAATGTGTTTCAGTGGTTTTTAGTACAGTCACAGGGTTATGCAACCACCACCACAGTCAATTTTAGAACTTTTTTATGCCTTCAGAGGGCAGCCCCGTCCCTATCAGCGGTCACTCCCCATTCCCGTCCCCCAGCCCCTGGCACCCACACGTTCACTTGTAGACTCTAGATTGGCCTGTCCTGGACATTCGTAAAAATGGAATCACACACTGTGTGTCCTTTCGTGTCTCTCGCCTCTCGCGGGACGTGATGTCCTCAAGGCTCAGCCACGCTGTAGCTGGTGCTAGAGCCTCGCCCCTTTTCTTGGCTGAGTCATATTCCACTCTCTGAGTGGACTACATTTTCATCCCCCGTTCCTGTGCTGATGAGCAGGCCATCTGCACATGGGAGCTTTTTTTCTTTCCTTTTTTTTTTGAGATGGCATCTTGCTCTGTCGCCCAGGCTGGGTGCAGTGGCACGATCTGGGCTCACTGCAACCTCTGCCTCCTGAGACCAAGCCATCCTCATGCCTCAACTTCCCAAGTAGCTGGTACTATAGAGATGCACCACCACACTCTGCTAATTTTTGTATTTTTAGTAGAGATGGGGTTTCATCATGTTGGCCAGGCTGGTCTCGAACTTCTGACCTTAGGTGATCCGCCTGCCTCAGCCTTCCACAGTGCTGGGATTCCAGGCGTGAGCCACCATGCCCAGCCTGAATGTGGAGCTTTGAGGTTTGAGCTTCAGTGCTGTCCTTCTTTTCTGCTCCCTCTAGGGCCCAAAGCTCAGTCGGACAAGTGTGTTCCTGACCGAGATCCTCGCTGGGTGGTGCTGGATGCCACCAAGAAGGTGGTGGCCAGCCCCCGGATCATCTCCCTGGCCCAGCCCAAAGTGCGCAAGGGCCTCAACGAGGGCCACGACCCCTATTCCATCTCCCCAGCCTCCCTGGTGGCCCAGGCATCCCCTCGCCTCTATGAGCTTGCCACCCCCAAAAGCATCACCAGAAAAGTGTGATCAACCCAGGCCTGGCCTCTAAGACCTCGGCTCCCAGTAAACACCCTCAGGCACCCTAAACCTGTGTATGTGATTATTCTGAGCTTTTTGGCCTGGAGAAGGGAGGGCGGGCCGGAAGGCCAAAAGAAGGATGAGGAGGACAATAATATTTATTTTTTCATCCAACCTGCAATTTGTCTAGCTGTTTATTTTCCGAGTCACTTTCATTGACCATCTCGAGCGCCCTCTGAATCTCTTCAATCCAGACTTGCTCGTCCACTCCTCCTGAGGGCCCACAGGACCGTCAGAGTCGGAATGACAGCCACTGTCACACCAGCTGACGCCTGTTGCACAACTTATGGATCTTTACAGTGACCTAATGATGGAGGGATTGTCATTGTCCCCATTCCACAGATGTGGAGACTGAGGCTCAAATAGGTTAGGAAAAGACCCACAGTCCCTGCTACGGCCTGAATGCCTGTGACTCCTCCAAATTCAGATGTTGAAATTCCCACCCTCGAGGTGATGGTATTAGGAGGTGAGGCCTCGGGGAGGCAATGAGGTCATGGAGCATAGCTGTCACGCATGGGATTGGTGTCCTTATCAAAGAGGACCAAGAGATGCCCGTGGCCCCTGTCTGCCATGTGAAGACACTGAGAAGCAGACAGTGTGCAACCAGGAGGACCCCCATCACCAGCACCTGACCATGCTGGCACCCTGCTCTCAGACCTGCACCCTCCAGGACTGTGGGAAATAAACTACTATTGCTTCTAACCCACCAGTCTATGGTACTTCGTTACAGCAGGGCAGGTGGACCAAGACAGTTCCCATTATTAGCATCTGGTTGCTGCTGTAACAAACGCCCACGAATGGGGTGATTTAAAACACCACACATTTGGGCCGGGTGCAGTGGCTCACACCTGTAATCCCAGCACTTTGGGAGGCCGAGGCAGGCGGATCACTTGAGGTCAGGAGTTCGAGACCTGGCGAACATGGCAAAACCCCGCCTCTAATAAAAATGCAGAAATTAATTGGGTGTAGTGACACATGCATGTAATCCCAGTTACTCAGGAGGCCGAGACAGGAGAGTCTCGAACCTGGAAGGTCGAGGCTGTGGTGAGCTGAGATCGCACCACTACACTCTAGCCTGTGCGATGGAGAGAGACTATGAGACTCTGTCTCAAAAACAACAACAACAACAACAAAATGCGCATTTATTCTCTTCTCCTCCTGGAGATTGGAGTCCAAAGTCAGTCTCACTTGGGCTAAAGTCCAAGTATCAGCAGGGCTGCTGCTTCCGGAGGCCCCGGGGAAGAGTCCGTTTCCCGCCTTTTCTGGCATCTGGAAGCACTTGCATCCCTGGTGTGGGGTTGCGGCGTCGGGTCTTTCCTCTTCAAATCCAGCAGCACAGCCTCTTCTCTCTGACTCTCACCCTCCTGCCTCCTGTCTTGAGAACACTGTACTGACCTTGGGCCACCCGGGTCATCAGGATAATCTCTCATCTCAGCATCCTTAATCCCATCCGCAACTCTCTTGTCATTTAAGGTGACCTATTCAGAGGCCTGGGGACTAGGCTGGGGATGTCCTTGGGGTGCTGTTCTGCCAATCACAGTCTGGCGACTTCCTTGGCACTCTCAGTTTCTCTGTAGCCTGGAGGTGGGTGACATGACTGGATGGGAGAGATCTTCCGGAAGTACAGTGTCAGGACTGGGTGAAATAAATGACCAGGGCTGGCTGTGGTGGCTCACGCCCGTAATCTCAGCGTTTTGGCAGGCTGAGGTGGGTGGATCACCAGAGGTCAGGAGTCCCAGACCAGCCTGGCCAATGTGGCGAAACCCCGTCTCTACTGCAAATACAAAAATTAGCTGGGCCTGGTGGTGGGTACCTGTAATCCCAGCTATTTGGGAGGCTGAGGCAGGAGAATCACTCGAACCCGGGAGGCGGAGGTTGCAGTGAGTCAAGATCGCACCACTATACTCCAGCCTGGGCGACAGAGCAAGACTCTGCCTCAAAATAAATAAATACATAAATAATCAGACTGTGGCATTTGTGAAAGAAGGAGAGAGTACCCTGTTTCTCCTGGGGTGGTATCACCATTTACCAAGATAGGGAATACTGGGAGAGGAGCTTTTTTAAAATATGGGAGTGGGTAATGAATTCTGGGTTTGAAACGGTAGAGTTTCACAGTGCTTCGATTTGTTGTTGAGACGGAGTGCAGTGGCGCAGTCTCAGCTCACTGCAAGCTCCGCCTCCTGGGTTCACGCCATTCTCCTGCCTCAGCCTCCCGAGTAGCTGGGACTACAGGCGCCTGCCACCACGCCCAGCTAATTTTTTGTATTCTTTAGTAGAGACGGGGTTTCACCATGTTAGCCAGGATGGTCTCGATCTCCTGACCTCGTAATCCACCCACCTCGGCCTCCCAAAGGGCTGGGATTACAGGCGTGAGCCACCGTATCCGGCCACCAATAATTCTTTCTCAGAATATTAGGAGCAGGTGGCCGGGCGCGGTGGCTGACGTGTGTAATCCCAGCACTTTGGGAGGCCGAGGTGGGTGGATCACCTGAGGTCAGGAGTTCGAGACCAGCCTGACCAACATGGAGAAACCCTGTCTCTAAAAAATAAAAAACTAGTCAGGTGTGGTGGCACATGCCTGTAATCCCAGCTACTTGGGAGGCTGAGGCAGGAGAATCACTTGAACCTGGGAGGCAGAGGTTGCAGTGAGCCGAGATCGTGCCACTGCACTCCAGCCTGGGCAACAAGTGAAACTCCATCTCAAAATAATAATAATAGTATTACGAACAGGTGCACAGGCTGGCAGTAGGAGTTTCTATAGATTAGGTTTGGCATGAAATTTCAGGAAGAAGGGAATGCAGGCTGAGTGAGTAACTGCCGTGGGAAATCATATTTGCAGGAGGAAGGAGTCTTCCAGTAAACTGGGTGCTGGCGTGGAGCTGCCTTCCGAACAACCCTGCTGTACCAGCCTTGCTGAGTCAGAGAACAACAAAGGCTAAAATAACTCACCGTCAGGCACCCTGTGTCACAGGAGAATTCCCACTAGCAGGAGCAGAGTCCTGGCTTGATCATCATATAACCCCTAATAAAGGTTGGTTGGCCGGGCGTGGTGGTTCACGCCTGTATTTGGGAGGCTGAGGCGGGCGGATCACAAGGTCAGGAGATCGAGACCATCCTGGCTAACACGGTGAAACCCCGTCTCTACTAAAAACACAAAGAATTAGATGGGCATGGTGGTGGGCGCCTGTAGTCCCAGCTACTTGGGAGGCTGAGGCAGGAGAATGGCGTGAGCCTGGGAGGCAGAGCTTGCAGTGAGCCGAGATCATGCCACTGCACTCCAGCCTGGGCGACAGCACGAGACTCTGTCTCAAAAATAAATGAATAAATAAATAATAAAATAAAATAAAGGCTGGTTTAGGGAGATCACCCTTATGCAAAGATGAGAAAGTAAAGGATGGGATTGAGGCCGGGTGTGGTGGCTCACGCTTGTAATCCCAGCACTTTGGGAGGCCGAGGTGGGCAGATCACCTGAGGTCGGGAGTTCAAGATCAGCCTGACCAACATGGAGAAATCCCATCTCTACAAAAGTAAAAACCTAGCCAGGCATGGTGGTGCATGCCTGTAATCCCAGCTACTTGGGAGGCTGAGGCAGGAGAATCGCTTGAACTTGGGAGGCAGAGGTTGCGGTGAGCCGAGATTGAGCCATTGCACTCCAACCTGGGCAACAAGAGTGAAACTCCATCTCTCAAAAAAAAAAAAAGTAGGATTGAAATAAAGATGTCACAGAGAAAATAAGTATTGTTTAAAAATTACCAAATACAGGCCAGGTACAGTGGCTCATGCCTGTAATCCCAGCACTTTGGGAGGCCGAAGCAGGCAGATCACTTGTCGAGGTTAGGAATTCAAGACCAGCCTGGTCAACATGGTGAAAATTTCTCTACTAAAAATACAGAAATTAGCTGGGCGAGTTGGCGGGTGCCTGTAATCCCAGCTACTTGGGAGGCTGAGGCAGGAGAATCACTTGAACCCAAGAGGTGGAGGTTGCAGTGAGCCAAGATCGCACCATTGCACTCCAGCCTGGGTGACAGAGTGAGACTCTGTCTCCAAAAAAAAAAAAAAAAAAAAAAAATCACCAAATATTTAAATAAATTATCACAAAGCAGGAATACAGGAGTTCATAGAAGATACGGAAAGGAAACAGAAGGAGATTAACATGAGGTTGCAGAATTTAGGGAAAAAAATGAAAGTCTAAATTCGTTACAATGAAGTCTAAATTGCCTTAAGGAGAACAGACATTGCAGAAGACGTAATAGTAAAAGGACATGGAAGACAGGATTGACAAAAGCTAACACAATACATGAAAATAACAGATCATCATAAAGGGTCAGAGAGAAGATTTGGAAACTAGAAAAAGGCCATGTTACATATATAAAAATGATATTCTCAAAGAAGAGAGAAAAAATAATGGAATACAGCAAATATCTAAATTTGTAATTTAAGAAAGCTTCCCAGAAATACCAGAAGATTTTCATCTATAGGTTGGAATAACTCACCATGTCCCAAGAAAAATGACACTAAATGGCTTACACCTGAGCACATCAAGATAATAAGACCAAGTGACTTAAAAGGGAAAAGCCTAGACTTTATTTCAGCAATATTCATTGCTAGAAGTCAATAGAAAAATGTCTACAAAGTTCCAGAGGACTTAATTTTGAAGTAAGATGATCTGGAGAAATAATTTTATACCCAGCCAAACTGTCATTAAAAAAATAAAGACATCAGCCAAGCGTGGTGGCTCATGCCTGTAATCCCAGCACTTTGGGAAGCTGAGGTGGGCAGATCACCTGAGGTCAGGAGTTTGAGACCAGCCTGGCCAACATAGTGAAACCCCATCTCTACTAAAAATACAAAAATTAGCCGGGTGTGGTGGCGGGCGCCTGTGATCCCAGCTACGTGGGAGACTGAGGCAGGAGAATTGCTTGAACCCAGAAGGAAGAGGTTGCAGTGAGCCAAGGTTGCAGTGAGCTGAAGTTGCAGTGAGCCGAGTTTGCGCCACTGCACTCCAGCCTGGGCGACAGAGCGAGACTCCGTCTCAAAATAGATAGATAGATAAATAAATAAATAAATAAATAAATAAATAAAAAATAAAGGTGATCACTAGAATAAAAATACAAGCCATTTAAATTCTCAGAACAAGATGTAGTGGAGCTGTGGCACACCAGCCAGAAGATCACCCCCAGAACACAGGCCCCGTCCTCCAGCCTCTGGAAGACAAGACCTCTGGGAACTGTCCTTGCCTGAAGATAGCTGGTCCCTATGGTCACCTTCTCTCCCTCCCCAGTGACTGGTCAATGCACGAGTACAAAGCCTTTGTCCCGTGCCCCCGCAGGAGACAGCTCTGAGGGGCCAGCCCAGCTCCACAGCTGAAGCCTCCATGGCGCCTGTGCTGCAGACCCTTCTCTCTCTGCCCTGCACTTCCCCACAGGTGCCCATCCTGAGGGCCCTCCTGTCGGAATTTCCTGCATACAAATCTCTATCTCAGCATTCACTTCCTGGAGACTCCGACCTGCAAAAGGAATTTGAGAAAGCAGATTCTAAAGTTGGATCTGGGGGCCAGATCACCCACCAGCATGCTGGCAGGAGGCACCCATGCCTGGTGGACGGGGACACTGTGACTCACTGTGTCTCAGGTTTACCCCTACGTGTGCTCGAGAGGATGAGATTTGTCCTGTGATCCTTTCTGAGTTTAGCTTGTTTAAGTCTCTTGGTAGGATAAATGCTTCATCTTTGTTTTTCATCATATTTCTTACACTTTCTATTTTGTTTTGTTTTCTTTTGTTTTATATTTTCTCTTTTAATATATATGTACACGTGTGTGTATATATACGTGTGTGTATATATGTATTTGTGGGTGTATATATTTGTGTGTGTATATTTGTGTGTATATATGTGTGTGTATATATATATTTGTGTGTGTATATATGTATGTGTATATATATTTGTGTGTATGTATATATTTGTGTGTGTGTATATATGTGTGTATATATATTTGTGTGTGTATATATGTATGTGTATATATATTTGTGTGTATATATATTTTTGTGTGTGTATATATTTGTTATTCTCGTCGTTGTTGTTTTTCGGTAGAGATTGGGTCTCATTATGTTGCCCAGGCTGGTCTTGAATTCCTAGGCTCAAGCGATCCCCCACCTTGGTCTCCCAAAGTGCTGGGATTACAGGTATGAGCCACCACACCTGACCCTATTTTTTTTTTCTATTCATTTTCTTTTATAGCCATCTTCTCGCTCATTACATTACATTTTCAATTTGTTTTGCTTCTTGCTATGGTTTGAATGACTGTGTCCCTCCAAATTCATGTTGAAACTTAACGCCCAGGCCGGGGGGCGCGGTGGCTCAAGCCTGTAATCCCAGCACTTTGGGAGGCCGAGGTGGGCGGATCACGAGGTCAGGAGATCGAGACCATCCTGGCTAACACGGTGAAACCCCGTCTCTACTAAAAAATACAAAAAACTAGCCGGGGCGAGGTGGCGGGCGCCTGTAGTCCCAGCTACTCGGGAGGCTGAATGGCGTAAACCCGGGAGGCGGAGCTTGCAGTGAGCTGAGATCCGGCCACTGCACTCCAGCCCGGGAGACAGAGCGAGACTCCGTCTCAAAAAAAAAAAAAAAAGAAACTTAACGCCCAATGCAATTGTATTAAAAGGTGGGACCTTTGGCAGGTGATTAAGTCATCAGGGCTCTGCCCTCAGGAATAGGTTAGCACCCTTATAAAAGGGCTCAGGGTCAGCCAGGCAGTGACTCATGCCTGTAATCTCAGCACTTTGGGAGGCCGAGGCAAGGGTGGATCATTTGAGGTCAGGAGTTCGAGACCAGCCTGGCCAACATGGTGAAACCCCGTCTCTACTAAAAATACAAAAACTAGCCTGGTGTGGTGGTGCACGCCTGTAACCCCAGCTTCTTGGGAGGCTGAGGCAGGAGAATTGCTTGAACCTGGGAGGTGGAGGTTGCAGTGAGCCGAGATCGTGCCATTGCACAGCCTGGGTGACAAAGGCAAAACTCCATCTCAAAAAGAAAAAAAAAGAAAGAAAAAAGAAAAAAAGGGCTCGAGGTCAAAGGGAGCACTCTCTGCCCATCCCTTCTTCCATGTGAGGGTTCAGCATTCCTCCCTTTGGAAAATGATGTACGAAGGCACCATCTTGGGAGCAAAGACCAGGCTCTCACCAGACACAAAAATGCCAGTGCCTTGATCAAGGCTTTCCAGCCTCCAGAACTGTGATAAATAAATGTGTTTTAAAAAAATATATATAAACTACCTCATCCGTGGTGCTTTATTATAGCAGCATAAATACACTAAGATGCTTTTTTTTTTTTTTTTTTTGAGACGATGTCTTGCTCTGTCGTCCAGGCTGGAATGCAGTGGCGTGACCTTGGCTCACTGTAACCTCTGCCTCCCGGGTTCAAGCGATTCTCCTGCCTCAGCCTTCCGGGTAGCTAGGACTACAGGCATCTGCCACCACGCCCGGCTAATTTTTGTATTTTTAGTAGAGATGGATTTTCGTCCTGTTGGCCAGGCTGGTCTCGATCTCTTGACCTCGTGATCCGCCCGCCTCAGCCTTCCAAAGTGCTGGGATTACAGGCGTGAGCCACCACGCCCAGCCTTGTTTGTTTTTTTAAACCTTTCAAAACGTGACTCATGTTTTGTGGCACAGGTTGGGTCTCCAGGAAATAGACTTTGAGACACAGATTACGTGCAGGAATATTGTGGGGGTTACCCTTGGGGTCAAAACCTGTCAGAGAGTGAAGGGCGCAGGGCTGGAGGGAGGGAGGAGCGAGCTGAGATGACCAAACCTCCTCCAATCCTGCAGGAGCTCTGCAGCCTCATGGTTGACCCCAGTTGGTCACAGGTGCCTGGGTATAGATCTGTACCAACCAGTCGCTGATGTGGGCAGCTCCTCAGAGGGACACTTGACCCTGAGCAGAGGGGGAAATGAGTGCTTGTGTAGGGGAGGGTTTGATGGTGCACCCAGCACCCACTACATCACTCGCCACTCCTTGTGAGGCCTCTTTTACTGGGGAAAATTGGAAAGAAAAACATTGTTTGGGTGAACTACAACGCCCCCTGCTGCTTTGGGGCTGCAATGGATTCATCACCCTCAGCGCCACCACACATTGTCCGTCCGCTCCAAGAGGCGTAGCGATGTGGTGACCTGGACCCTCATCCCGGGACACCACGCCTCTGTCAAACTTGGCAGCTGCCCGCTGACCATGAAAACCAGCCAGAGAAGAAACAGGGAGGCTTGAGTGGAGGCAGGCGTATCTCCTCCAACATGAGGTGTCTGCTCAGACCACCGTGCCACGGCCAGGCACAGTGGTCTCCAGCCTCTCCTCTTAAGGTCGCTGCTCAAGATTCACTGCTCTTTATTTTCTGAGTTTTACTTTATTTTATGCTCATGGAATAATTGCAAGAATGAGTATAGTAGAAACCCTCTGTACCGGCCGGGCGCGGTGGCTCACATCTGTAAATCCCAGCACTTTGGGAGGCCGAGGCGGGCGGATCACTTGAGGTCAGGAGTTTGAGACCAGCTTGGCCAACATGGTAAAACCCAGTCTCCACTAAAAAGACACATGTAAGCTGGGCGTGGTGGCGCGCATCTGTAATCGCAGCTACTCAGGAGGCTGAGGCGGGATAGTCGCTTGAACCCGGGAGGCGCGGAGGTGGCAGTGAATGGAGCTCGCACCACTGCACTCCAGCCTGGGTGAGAGAGTGAGAGAGCCTGTCTCGCAAAACAAACAAACAAACAAACAAACAAACACCCTCCACACCCATTTCCTACACTCACTGCCTTGTTCACCTCATCATTTTTCTGTACATTTCGTAGAAATAAAATGAAATGGTTTTCTGAACCATTTTAGAGCAAGTTGCATATAACATGGCACTTTTCCCCTATAGGCTTCAGTGTAAATTTTCAAATAAGAGCATTGTCTTATGGAAGCACAGGACAGTTACTGATTTCAGTAAACTCGACATTGATGCCATCTTTTAATCTACATCTGAACTCCAACTTCATCAGCTGACTTGATAATGTCCTTTGTAGCATTTTCCCCTTCACTGCTGGATCCATCCAGGATCAGTTACTTGACATTACTAAAATATTTACATAGGCCGGGTGCGGTGGCTCACGCCTGTAATCCCAGCACTTTGGGAGGCTGAGGTGGGCAGATCACGAGGTCAGGAGATTGAGACCATCCTGGCTAACATGGTGAAACCCCGTCTCTACTAAAAATACAAAAATTAGCCAGGTGTGGTGGCGCGCACCTGTAATCCAGCTACTCAGGAGGCTGAGGCAGGAGAATGGAGTGAACCCGGGAGGTGGAGCTTGCAATGAGCCGAGATTGTGCCACTGCACTCCAGCCTGGGCGACAGAGTGAGACACTGTCTCAAAAAAAAAAAAACAAAACAAACAAACAAACAAAAAACCAAAAAAACCCAAAACTATTTTCACAGGTTTATTTTTTCTGGCATTAACATTTTTGTTGTTGTTGTTGTTTTTGAGACAGAGTCTTGCTCTGTCGCCCAGGCTGGAGTGCCGTGGCATGATCTTGGCTCACTGCAACCTCCGCCTCCCCGGTTCAAGTGATTCTCTTGCCTCAGCCTCCCGAGTAATTGGGACTACAGGTGTGTACCACCACACTCGGCTAATTTTTGTATTATTTTAGTAGAGATGAGGTTTCACCATGCTACTCAGACTGGTCTTGAACTCCTGACCTCGTGATCTGCGTGCTTCAGCCTCCCAAAGTGCTGGGATTACAGGCCACCGCACCCGGCCTGTTTTGTTTTGAGATGGAGTTTTGCTCTTGTCACCCAGGCTGGAGTGTAGTGGTGTGATCTCAGCTTACTGCAACCTCTGCCTCCTGGGTTCAAGCGATTCTCCTGCCTCAGCCTCCTGAGTAGCTGGGATTACAGGCGCCCGCCACCACGCCCGGCTGTGGCATTAACATTTTTGAAGAATACAGTCCCTCTCTTGTTTAACAGAATGTTCCTTATTTGGGTTTGTCTGAAATTTCCTCATATGTAGATACGGGTTGTGCATTCCTGGCTGGATTCAGTGATGCCGTGTCCTGCTCTGGACACCACACCAGGTACACATGGTGTGCACCTGCCCTTCACCAGGGATGCTGAGTTCTATCACCCGCCCAAAAGTGGCCTCATTTCTCCACTGCGACTAACAGTCTACGGAGACAGACTTTCAGACCTTAAAATATCCTTCACTTTTTTTTTTTTGAGACAGGTCTCACTTTGTTGCCCGGGCTGGGGTGCAGTGGCACAATCACTGCTCACTGCAGCCTCGACCTCCTGGGCTCAAGAGATCCTCCTACCTCGTCCTCTGGAGTAGCTGGGATTGCAGGCGTGTTACCATCGTGCCCCCTAATTTTTAAAGTTTTTTTTTTTAAAACAGTGTCTCACACTGAGGCCAGGTGCGGTGGCTCATGCCTGTAATCCCAGCACTTTGGGAGGCCAAGGCGGGTGGATCACGAGGTCAGGAGATCAAGACCATCCTGGCTAACGTGGCGAAACCCCGACTCTACTAAAAATCAAAAAAATTAGCTGGGGCCGGGCGCGGTGGCTCAAGCCTGTAATCCCAGCACTTTGGGAGGCCGAGACGGGCGGATCACGAGGTCAGGAGATCGAGACCATCCTGGCTAACACGGTGAAACCCCGTCTCTACTAAAAATACAAAAAACTAGCCGGGCGAGGTGGCGGGCGCCTGTAGTCCCAGCTACTCAGGAGGCTGAGGCAGGAGAATGGCGTAAACCTGGGAGGCGGAGCTTGCAGTGAGCTGAGATCGGGCCACTGCACTCCAGCCCGGGCGACAGAGCAAAGCACCGTCTCAAAAAAATAAAAAACACGACAAAAAATTAGCTGGGTATGGTGGTGGGCGCCTGTAGTCCCAGCTACTTGGGAGGCTGAGGCAGGAGAACGGGGTGAACCCGGGAGGCAGAGCTTGCAGTGAGCCAAGATTGTGCCACTGCACTAGAGCCTGGGTGACAGAGCGAGGCTCCATCTCAAAATAAATAAATAAATAAAAATTTAAAAAAGTGTCTCACTCTGTTTCCCAGGCTGGAGTGCAGTGATCTTAGCTCACTGCAACCTCTGCCTCCTGGGTTCAAGTGATTCTCCTGCCTCAGCCTCCACAGAGTAGCTGGGATTATGGGCACTCGCACCACGCATGGATAATTTTTGTATTTTCAGTAGAGACAGGGTTTCACCATGTTGCCCAGGCTGGTCTCAAACTCAAGTGATCCCCCCACTTCTGCCTCCCTAAGTGTTAGGACTACGGGTATGAGTCACCATACCAGACCACAATACCCTTCGCTTCATCCAAGTCCTCATTTGACATCTATGTGATGATTCTTGCCAAGCCCTCTCCTAGGAGTCTTCTCTGGTTGTGCCAGGCGGACTCAAGCCCTTGTCTTCAGCCCCTCAGCACAGCACCTCACTCCTATCTGTTCATGCTTTTCCCTGCTTCACAGGACCTCTGGCTACCCAGCACCCAGTTGAGGACTGCACAAGATATGTGTTTAGTTCACTGAATGACTGAATTAATAATAATAAATGAAAAATAAAGGAAGGAACCAACTGTTGCACAAATCAGTGAGGACTCTTGAACACGAGGGCCAGAACCCTCAATCTGAATGATGTAAACCAAAAAAGGAGTGAGGGTAGACCCCTCCAGAGTGGTTCTTCTATCTCTTGGTTGGTGAATTCTCAGAGGACTGAGTAATGCTTGTGTATCAGGCATCAAGGGTGGTGCATGTCAACTTCTCACTATTCACTGGCTGATCACTGGGAAACATGAATGAGGCTCATTCCTTTCTTCCTGGTCCCCGATTCCCTTCTTCCTGGCCTCAGTAGGAACCGACCTCCACTCATTTGTGCAAGCCACACATCTGGAGGCCATCCTTCACTCCGTCCAGCTTCGCTCCATCAGCGAGTCTTGTGGCGTCCACCTTCCCAAGTCTCTCTGCACTCTGGTCCAGGCCTCACATCTCCCACCTGGCACCTGCCTCTTCACGGCCCCCCGGCTTCCTATCCTCTCTCTGCATCGTACACCCTGAAGATTCACTTATGTGTCTCAAATTTAAAGTGTGGCGAGTCCTTGCCTTCCCATCCTCCCCTCTAAACGCCCTGAAGACAGGCGTTAGGGCTGTCTCCATCAAATCCCCCCCACCCCCCAGCCTAGCACAGGATCAGAACGTGCACGTGTTCCAGAAATGTTCAATCTGCGAAACGACGACGGGCTGCAGAGCCAAATGGCCCTGGGGTCAAGCCCACCTCCCCGCCTCCCGCCTTGGGCTCTCTGGCGCAGAGCCGCCGTTTCTAAAACCTCTCAGGCGGGTGCACGTTCTCAAGCTCCCCGATTGGTTCCTCCGCGCGCTAGTTTGCTCATCATGGGTGCAAAAGTGCAGAAAGTTCCAGAACCACGCCGGCCGGACACCAATTCTGGCTCTATCACTGACACTCTGGGTGGCCAGTCGCCCTGGGCCTCAGTTTCCTAGTCTGCAACGCGGGGTATTAACTGCGAGCACCCAAGGGATTGGAGAGGCCACACGGGACCACGTGGTCCCCACGCAGGTGTGATTATCAGGAATTCGTATTTTTATGGCGGAGCATCCTCCTCCGCCAAGGCCAAGGCCGGGGTCCAGCAGAGACGGCCGGGAAGACAAGGCAAGCTCGCCAGAAGCCGCCGGCTACGCTCGGCTGCGCGCCCGCGCCCGCGCACCTACTACGCGCCCGGCCCGCTCTCCGCCCCCTCCAGGCTCCGCCCCTACCCCGCCCTCCAGGCGCCACAGCCAATGAGTGCGCGGCCCCGCATCCGGGGATCCCGGCGCGGCCACCGCCTCCCGCGCACACACGGCCATGGCGGAGGTGAGTGAGCGGGCCGGGGGAGCCGGCCCCCCGCCCCCGCGCGTCCGCGCCCCCCGCCGCCGTGGCTCGGCCTCGCAGTGGGCCCCGGGGACGGAGAGCCCCGCTCTGGAGCTCGGAGGCCGGCCGGGGCGCCTGGCCCTTCCGGGGCCGGAGGGGCGCGGGGCTCCGTCGGCGGCCGCCCCCGGCCCGGCCCCCCCCCCACTCCCCCGGCTGCCACATCGCGGGCCGCAGTGCGCATGCGCGGCGGCGCGGGGCGGGCGGGGGCCGGAGTGGGGGGAGGGGAGGGACGCGGGGCGGGGCCGGGGTCTGGGGTCCGGTGGGCGCGCGGCCCAGCTCCAGGGTCCGACTCCCGGCCCCGGCCACGGCCCCGCGGCGCGCAGGCCTCCCCTCCCGCGCGTTTGCCAACTTTGCCAAGTGCTGGGGCCGCCAGCCGCCCCGCGCTCCCCGTCGGGATCCCGGTGGACCCACCGCGCCTCCGCCGCCCGCGAGCCCCCCGGCAGGGCTGGGTCAGATCCCGGGCGGGATTTGAACCCTCGACGCGGACCTGCCTGGCACAAACTGGGCGCAGGGTGGGTGGGTCCGCCGGGGCCTAGAGAGCGTCGGGGCTGATCTCAGCAGAGTTGGACCAGCCTCTCCCGGGCACGAAGTTACTTCTGGAGCCGCCTCCGTCGTCCTGAAAACAAGCCGGGGGCCAGCTATGTTTTGGAATCCAGAATTTTTCCGATTTGAGGATCTGTGGGATTGTGGACTGTGATGTTTGATCACACCCACCTAGGACTGTCTAGGATAAGACAAGATAGCTTCGTGTCAGGTCAAACCAGGAAGGAAGAAACTTTCGCTTTTGGAGCTTTTTTTGATTTTGGAGTGGTGGATGAGCCTGTGTGGACTTTCTTTCATCTTAGAGGGTCCTGGTGAAGATGGAAAGAGATAATGTAGGCGAAGGCGCGGCGGCTGCAAGGTGCGCAGTCGGTGGGACTCAGTGCTTGACTTCTGTGTGCGGAAGTTAAGACAGGCAGGCAGACTCAAGAGCGGATCCTCTCTGGGCCGCAGGGGCCCATAGGAAAAGGTGCCCACCCAGCCAGGCACAGCCGCCTCATGGGCAGCCGGGATTGGAACTGCGGCCTGGCCGTGGTGCCACGTTGCGTGTTTATGTCTTGGCACCATACGAGTGGGTGTTGTGGAAGGCAGGCCTGGCCATTCTCTCCCCCTGGTGACGACCTCAGGGGCAGTAACAGGCCCTGTGTTTGTGCCAAAGACGGCGTGGGTGTCTCGATGCTAGGCCAGATCTCACCAGCCAGTTCCTTCATGGAGCGTTAGTTCTTTTGGAGGAGACGTTTAGAGAGACTGAGTCCCCATGCGGATGGTGGCTGATCTCCAGGCTTGGAGGCAGAAGCCGCGTCTCCCAGTGGCCCTGCAGCGACGTGGTGGTCCAATGAGTTGTGCTCCTGGCATCTTTGCTGGGAGTGGGGTGGCATTTGGGCAACACACATGGCCTCACAGGTAGCTCCGTGTCTGGGATGGCACAAGTCAGACTCCCAAGCCAGCCTCCCCCAGACCTGCCATGTGGCCATTCCCTCCTGCCCTGGGCTGAGCTCCTCATGGTCTGGCTGCTCCTGGTAACCCTGTTTTACAGTTTGGGGTGGTGCCCTGTCGAGTGAATTTGATTTGATTTGATTTTCTAAGGCGGTCCCACTCTGTCCTCAGCCTGAGGATCTCGCAGTGAATGGAGCCGACGGGGCCTGTGCTGCAGGGATGCAGAGTCTGGTCAGAGAGAGGTGGATGGGTTCGGACCAACAAGTGTGAGGGTGCCGAGCGCGAGGAGCCGTGGCAGCCTCTCTGACCACCGGACTTGTTCTGTGTGGTCTTGGGCAGGTTGCTCAGTGACGCAGAACTTCCTTTTCCTCATCTCTGAAATGGGAAGTTAATGGTCGATCTTCAGAGCTAGGAGGTCTGATGAGGTCCTGCCACAATGGCTTGTACGTACAAGTTGAACCTTGTGAAGTTGACAATATTCCACTGTTTTTAACCCATAAAAATGGCAGTTTGTAACTTAATAGCACATAATCCGTACTAGTTACTTTATTATGTATCAGCATCCCAGAATAATCACAAGCACCAGCGTGGCAGACGGGAATGCTTCCTACTCTACTAGATTAATCTTTAAAAAACCTAAGAGCACCATCTTTTGCCCTTGCCTAAAACCATCCGTGGCTTTTCATGCTCCCTGGGATAAAATAGCCCTCCTTGCTGAGTCCCGCAGCCCTGCGGGGTGGTCCCCACGGACCCCCGACTCTAGGGCCCTGGGCTCCTCTTTGCTGGTACACTCTACCCCTTTGGGCGCTGCCAACGAATGGTTCAACCTCTGCTCAGCCCCCCGCGCCTTCCCTGACCCGCAGTTGCAGAGACCCTGCGCCCTGTTTTCTCTTCTCGGTGCCATACACGTCCACTCGTTTGTTACCTGTGTCCAAAACCAGCAACGCCACGTGGGTGGAGGCAGGTGGAACTTGTTTCTCAGGTTAACCACCTCGCCGCTGCCTTGCTGAGCCCAGAGTGGGCGCCCAGGGAACGTTGGTCAGACGGAGGAGTGGGGTGCTGGGCAGTCCAGCAGGGGCCTGGCACTTGCGTTGGCGTGGATGGGGAGGAGGGTCAAGCGTGGTCTTAGGAGAAGGAGGTTCCATTCACACTGGGGAGAGAGCTTGTGGCATGGGAGGGGTAGGTGCAGCCATCTTGGCGAATGGAACCTGCCACCCTGTCATTTGAGGTGAAGCTTCCAAGGGTGGCCCCTTGTGTTTTCTGGTGCACTCGACACCTTTGGGGGCTGCCCTGGGAGAAGGGCTGGTCTGTGCTCTGCACGCAGGCCTCCGGCGCAGTCTTCATGCTGAGTAGCTGCTGCTGCTGCTTCTGCTCCCTGAAGACCCTGGTGGACGCCAGGGTCTGTGGCCTCTTGTCCTCTGGACCTTGTTTCTAGAATGCTGTTTGCGCTTCCTTCGCTTTTTTTGTTGCCTGGGATACCCCTGGCCTGCTCCCTATCTTTTTCCTGATTCCACTTTGACAAAACGGAGGACTTTGTCTTTCCCGGGAGTAAACTCAGAGGGAAGCATGCGGA
This sequence comes from Piliocolobus tephrosceles, assembly GCF_002776525.5. Classification (NCBI taxonomy): domain Eukaryota; kingdom Metazoa; phylum Chordata; class Mammalia; order Primates; family Cercopithecidae; genus Piliocolobus; species Piliocolobus tephrosceles. The sequence continues at coordinate 52,607,133 of NC_045454.1, forward strand.
GTGTTCTCAGTGAGTGAAAGAGGGTCCCTGGGAACCCGCTTTGAGAGTGGACTTGCACCTGGACACCAGGCAGGGGCAGCGGGAGGAAGACGATCCATGAAGTCCGTATTCCGCGTTAAGTTCCAGGAGCTCGGGGTCACCCGGAAATGAACTCGGGGATCCCAGGCTGCTCAGAGCCTCCCTGTCGGTGGCCCTTTCTGTCGTTCCCAGCCGCTTCCCCTCTTGGCCCTCCTCTGCCTTAGCTCTCCTGTTAAATGGCAAGTCAGATAAGGGCCAGATCCTCCTCAGACCCTGCAGACTGCCTCTCCGCGGGCTCGGTGTGGATCTCGAGCCCGCAGGGCTGTCGTCAGCTCGCCGTCGGACTGGGGCCTCGTTTGGTGTGGTCGCCTGCCCTCCCCTTGTTAGGCTCCTGGTTGCAGGAGTAGAAAGCCAGCCCCTGGCGGAGGCAGGAACTGTCGCCTAGAGAGCCTGCCCTCGACCCCTACCCAGAGGGTCCTAGAGAGGACCGCGCGGGATTGCAGAGGTCACTTAGGATGCTTTCACTGTGGCGTCACACCGCGTGTGGCTGTGCAGAGTGCTTGTGGGCTGGTGGCCACCTGCTGTGTCCTGAAAGAGGTGAGGCCATCTCGGTCGGACCCGGACCAACCCCAGCAGGAGGCGTGAGTTGCCTCTGCAGCTGCCACGCGCTCTGTGCCACTTGTTTCCAGTCCCCGTGGCCCCTTCCCACTGGGGGCCCTGCTGGCTCTTCCTTCCCTCTGCCTTCTGTGTGCCCTCTGCCACCACCGAGCTCAGCTTCCTGAAGTCGGACGGGTGTCACTCTCCTCAGCTTCCTGAAGTCGGACCGGTGGTGTCACTCTCCTCAGCTTCCTGAAGTCGGACGGGTGTCACTCGCCACTTCTCCTTGGTCCTTGCCGGCCTTGTCGCGGGAGTCACTCCAGGCCCATTGACTGCCCCAGCTCCTTTCCGTGGCTTTGCTGGACAGTTGACCCTTGACCCTCATGGGTTTGAACTGCATGGGTCACTGATACGTGGATTTCCTTCCACCTGTGCCACCCGAGACAGCAGGACCAACCCCTCCTCTTCCTCCTCAGCCTGCTCAGCGTGAAGATGAGGAGGACGAAGACGTTTGGGATGGTCCACTCCCACTTGGTGAACAGGGAATATACTTTCTTTTCCAGACAATTTTGTTCATAACTTTTTCTGTAGTTTCCTTTTTTTGTGAGAATACAGTACATAATACAACATACGAAATACGTGGTTGTCAACTGTTGATGTTACCAGTAATACTCCCGACCAACAGGAGGCTATTAATCAAGTTTTGGGGGGTCAGAAGTTATGCAGGGGTTTTCACCCGTGTGGAGGGTTGGCACCCGTAACCCCCGCATTGTTCAAGGGTCAATGGTGCTCCCCTTTGTGCTCCCCAGTGTGACGGGCGGGAAAGGGTTTGCCAGCCACCGGCCTGAGCTCCACTTTGTAACTGCACCACGTAACTTGCTGTGTGAGCTTGGGTAACGGGCTCTCTCTCTTTGAGCTTGGTTCCTTGCTTTTCTTACGAAGGCAATGATTATACCACCTCTGAGGACCCGTGAAGAAACGTCGAAATTCTTACTACACGAGTTTTTAAACTTCGTTAAATATTTTAATCTACTCTTTTTGGCAACAGCTTTACTGAGGTGTAATTCGTTTACCATACAGTTCACCATTTTAATGTGTCCAGTTCCGTGGTGGTTCGTGTATTCACCGAGTGGTGCAGCCACCATCACAGTCAATTTTAGAACATTTTGATCACCCCAAAAGGAACCCCACACCCCTTAGTGGTCACTCTCCAAACCCCACATCGACCCCCAGCCCCTTTCCACCAGGAATCCATTTTCTGTCTCCACGGATTTGCCTGCTCTAGACATCTGGGATAAAATGAGTCATACGATACGTGGCCTTTCGTGTCTGGCTGTTTTCAGGAGCAGGAGTCTTTTGAGATACATCCACGTGGTAGTCTGTCAGTGCGTCCTTCCTCTGCCCGATTGCTAGACCTTTGTTTTGTTTTTGTCAGCTGATGGATATTAGGACCCTGACCTGGGCCACATGGTTAAATACTATTTAACTTTTGGAGGAATTGCTGGACTGTTTTGCAGAGTGGCTGCATTATTTTAACATTCCCACCAGCAGGCACAGGACAGTTCCAGTTTGTCTGCATTCTTGCCAACACTTGTTATTATCTGTCTTTTTGAGCACAGTTATTCTCTGATTAGGAAGTGGTATCATAGTGTGGATTTTGCTTGCTTTTCCTTGATTTACTTTGAGCATCTTTTCCTGTGCTTATTGGCCATTTGTGTATTCTCTTTGGAGAAATGTCTGTTCAGATCCTTTGCCCATTTTTCAATGGGATTATCTTTTCCTTGTTGAGTTGTAAAAGTTTTTTATATATTCTGAGAACAAGTTCCTTATCAGATAGATGATTTTTCAGGTATTTTCTCCTATTCCCTGAGTTGTCCTTTCACTTTCTTGGTAGCGTCCTTTGAAGCACAAAAGTTTTTAATTTTGGTGAAGTTGTTTATCCGTTTTGTTTGTTTGTTTGTTTTTGGTCACTTGTGATTTTGGTGTCTTATCTAAGAAACCATTGCCAAATCCAGGGTCACAATTTTTTCCCCCTACATTTGTAGATTCAATCAAAAGGTTGCAAATATTTATCCATATATTTTCTCCTAAAAGTTGTATGGTTTTAGCTCTTATATTTAAGACCTTTGATCCATTTTGAGGTAATTTTTGCATATGGTGTGAGATGGGGTCCAACTGCTTTCTTTTGCACATGGATATTCAACTGTCCCAGCACCGTTTGTTAAAGACTGTTCATTCCCCATGGAACTGTTTTGATGCCTTTGTTGAAATCCAGTTGACTGTGAATGTGTGAGTGTATTTCTGGATTCTCAGTTCCAGTTCTTTGATCTTTGTGCTGTCCTTATGGTGGTACCACACTGTTTTTGCCGTGGCTTTGTGGTAAATTTTGAAATCGGGAAGTATTGTTTCAAGATTGTTTGGGCTGTTTTGGGTACCTTGAGCTTCCATTTGCTTTTTGGAGTCGGCTCGTGGGTTTCTACAAAGAAGCCAACTAGGGTTCTGATAGAAATGGTGTTGAATGTGTCAGTCATTGGGGGGTGTTGCCGTCTTAATGTTGTCTTCCCAGCCATGAACATGGGATGCCTTTTCATTCCCTTAGATCTTCCTTCTAACACTGCTTTGCTCACTCAGAGTACTCTACACATTTCACGCTTCTCTTGATGCTATTGTGAATGGCATTGTTCTTTTTGTATTTGTTGCTTTTATATAGAAATAAAATGGATTTGTATGTATTGATTTTGTGTACTACATCCTTGCTGAACTCACTTTAGTTTGAACAGTTTTTTAGATCATGTCACCAGCACCAGCACAGAGATAGTTTTACTTCTTCCTCACCAATCTTTTCTTTCTTTTTTTTTTTTTTTTGAGGCTGAGTCTTGCTGTATCACCAGGCTGGAGTGCAGTGGCACGATTTCGGCTCACTGCAACCTCTGCTTCCTGGGTTCAAGTGATCCTCCTGCCTCAGCCTCCTGAGTAACTGTGATTGCAGGCGCTCGCTACTGCACCCAGCTAATTTTTATATTTTTAGTAGAGACAGAGTTTCACCTTGTTGGCCAGGATGATCTCCATCTGTTGACCTCGTGATCTGCCCGCCTCGGCCTCCCAAAGTGCTGGGATTACAGGCGTGAACCACCTCGCCCAGCCTTTTTTTTTCTTTTTTTGAGATGGAGTCTTGCTCTGTTGCCCAGGCTGGAGTACAGTGGCATCATCTCGGCTCACTGCAACCTCTGCCTCCCTGGTTCAAGCAGTTCTCCTGCCTCAGCCTCCTGAGTAGCTGGGATTAGAGATACATGCCACAATGCCTGGCTAATTTTTTTGTGGTTTTAGTAGAGACAGGGTTTCACCATGTTGGCCAGGCTGGTCTTGAACTCCTGACCTCAAGTGATCTGCCCGCCTGGGCCTCCCAAAGTGCTGGGATTACAGGCGTGAGCCAGCGCGCCCGGCTTCCTTTCCAATCTTGATTCTTTTTATTTGATGTTCTTACGCTGACTACCCCCTCCGGCACTCCGTTGAGCGTGAGAGGTGAGAGCACACGTTACGCTCGTGGTGTGAAGGAGAAAGCAGCCTGTGAGCGTTGAGGGCGATGATAAGTGTGGGTTTGTCCGAGACGCCCTTTGTCAGGGTGAGAAGCTCCCTTCTGTTCTGAGTTTCTTGGGCGTTTTTCATTATGAAGTGTGTTGGGTTTTGTTGGATTGGGTGTGTTCAGATGATCCTGTGCTTTGGTTTTTGTTTGATTGACGTGATGTATTAATTAACTGACTTGTGGATGTTCAATCGACCTTGCCTCCCTGCGATGACTCTTACTTGGTCACGGCTTACAATCCTCTTTAGATGTTGTAGGGTTCAGTTTGCTAGTATGTTGTTGAGGGTTTCTGTGTTTATGTACATGAGAGAGATCGTGGCTTCTTGTGGTGGCTCACACCTGTCATCCCAGCACTTTGGGAGGCCGAAGCGGGTGGATCACGAGGTCAGGAGTTTGAGACCAGCCTGGGCAACATGGTGAAACCCCGTCTCTAGTAAAAATACAGAAACTAGCCGGGCGTGGTGGTGGGCACCTGTAATCCCAGCCACTTGGGAGGCTGAGACAGGAGAATCACTTGAACCCAGGAGGCGGAGGTTGCAGTGAGCTGAGATGGCGCCACAGCATTCCAGCCTGGGTGACAGAGCGAGGCTCTGTCTCAAAGAAAAAAAAAAAGAAAGATATTGAACATTGTGATAATGGTAACTTATAATGGTTTTGTTTGCCTTTTTATAAAAAAAATTGAGGTGATTGACAAACTATAAAATATACCCATTTTAAAGTTTATAATTCATTGATTTTTAGTGTATTCATGGCCCTGCAGCCATCCCCTCTATCTCATTCTGAAACATTCCGTCATCCCCAGAAGAAGTCCCGTCCCCGTTGGCAGTCACGCTCCCGCTGGCTCTCTCCCTGTCCTTTCTGTTCGTGGATTGGCCTGTTCTGGATGTTTTGTATCAGTGGACCGTCCGCTGTGGCCGCTGGTGTCTGGCTTCCCTCCAGCGCATGCTGTTCTTGAGCTTCGTCCAGGTTGCAGCATGGGTCAGGACCGTAGGCCTGTGTGAGGGCCGTTTTCAGTGTCACATGATGCGTGTCCTGCCCTGGGCGGGAACGCCTCCACCCCGTGTGTGGTCCTTGGTGGGAGGCGGGACGAGTGGCGGCCACATGCGTGTGCTGCCCTTAGTGCCCCCCAGCCCTCAGAGGCGGAGACAAAGCCGCTTCCCCGGGTCACCGGGCACTGGGCTCTGACCAGCGCTTGCTCTTGGCTGCCACACTGTGATGTCCAGCAGCAGGTTTTGGGCCGGCCGAGCTAACCCTGCCTCTCTTCCTTCGCAGGCCTCCTCGCTGGGGAGGCAGAGTCCTCGCGTGGTCTCCTGCCTCGAGCACGGCCTGTGCCCCGGGGAGCCTGGCTTGCAGACAACAGCAGGTACCTTCCTTCCTCCTCCCCCTGCTCAGTCTGCCGAGGCCTTTGTGGCTGTGAGAGACAGAATACCTGCTGGGTCTGGCTGGACTGTGGACCAGCACACTGGCTTCCAGAGTCCAGGGTGTCCCAGCTCCCACCCGTTCAGATGGAGCTGTGGGGCAGAGTGGTCAGGACTCCATCTTCCTGTTCTTTAGCAGGGGCAGGGAGCCCAGGCAGCACCCCCAGCAGAGGTCCCAGGCACACACCTGCACCAAGCTGAGGGCTGCTTCATCTTGCCAGGGTGTTGGGAAGGGGTGGCTTGCTGAGGGAGCCGGGGCTGAGAAGGTGGAGGGCGGCGAGACCGGCAGCACCCCGGGTTCCCTGCGCCGTCCTGTGCTGCTGCTTGCCCAGTGGGCATCTAGGTCCCATGCCCGCCTCCTGGCCACCTGTGTTGGGCCCGCGGGGAGCACTTGATGCCGTAGGGCAGGGGTCTCTGTGACTGTTCTTTCTTCCCCTGGCTGGGCTCCTTCTGCGGGCCGGATGTAGGGCCGCATCTCTTTCCGGTATCAAACTGGTCCCCACCCCAGTCCTCGAAGAAGGCAGCGCCGTCCCCGTTTTCCCTCACGTGGCTCCTCCAAGGACGCGGTGGCCACTGAGGGTCCGGGCGCACCCAGGCAGCTCCAGGTCATTCCCTTACTCCAGCGAGGTGCCTGCCGCCCAGGGTCCTCTGTGCCCCGCAGCGGCATGTTCTGTGCATGGGCTGTGTGTGGTGCACACCTGTGTGCCCAGCCATGCAGGCTGTGTGGCTGCCCTAGAGGCCTCCTGCCTTGGGCTCCCAGGCCCTCAGGCTCCCAGCCTTGGGCCACACTGCTCCCTGTCTGGATTGATTGAGCCCCAGCTAGTTCCTTTGTTTGCTTAAAATTTTGCCTAATTGGAGACTAACCATGCCGAGGAACGGTGACACACGCCTGTTCTTCTGGGGAAACCTGGGTCTGACGACAGCGGCCGTCTGTTGGGCCGCGTACCTCGCATGTCTGCTTTATATGGCCCTGCAGACGGAGCATAAGGGACTGGCGTTGTCGAGGCCCCATTGGTGCTGTCCCTGCATGTTCCTTGATGCTGTACTGAGCTATGCAGGTGAGGGTTCAGCGTCACCCCGTTTGAGGAGTCGTGGAGCCCGGTGTGAACCCAGTTCCACTGAGTCCTGCTGCTCCTTCCCCCCTAATGAGACAGATGTTGGTCTCTTTCTAGTCCACTTGCTCCCCAAACCCTCGCAGGCTTCTCTGTTCAGGAAGACAAGCAGTCTCTCAGAAAGAGACACCCCCGCCCCCCAAAAAAAATCCTTGGAATCTGTGTGCAGCTCACCAGCCGTGCTCCCGTGTGCATCCGTCGTGGGGTGTCCTATTGGGTCCCCTCACGGGAGGCTGATCCTGGCAGCGTGCAGAGGGCCTCATCCCTCAGGCTTCTCCTACCCCAGGCGTCCGTAGTTTCGGCAGGATGGTCGGGACAGGTGAGGCAAGGTGCTCACCCTGGGCTGCTGTCTTCTCCCCAGTGGTGTCCATGGGCTCTGGAGACCATCAGTTCAACCTCGCAGAGATCCTGTCACAGAACTACAGTGTTCGGGGAGAGTGCGAGGAGGCCTCGAGGTGCCCAGAGAAGGCCAAGGAGGAGCTGGAGAAGGACTTCATCTCCCAGGTACTTGGCTGAGGTGATCCCGCCCCTGTGTTGGGTGGAGCCCTCCGGGGTAAGCCTCACAGTTTTTGTGCAGCTCAGATTCCACATTGGTAAGTGCTAAATTGTACATCTTTTTGCAAAGTACCAGATGCTGTCCTAGGAGCCAAAATTCAGTGGAGACCAGGTCTTTCATGGGGCTGTCTGAGCAGTGCAGTGGTCAGGGATTAAGCTAACTGCTTTCAGGTCTTCTGGTCTCAGAACCCACTTTGTGCTCTTAAAAATTATTGAGAGTTTCGGGCTGGGCGCAGTGGCTCACGCCTGTAATCCCAGCACTTTGGGAGGCTAGGCGGGCGGATCACGAGGGCGGGAGTTCGAGACCATCCTGGCCAACATGGTGAAACCCCGACTCTACTAAAAATACAAAGAATTAGCCGGGCGTGGTTGGGGGGCATCTGTAGTCCCAGCTACTTGGGAGGCTGAGGAAGGAGAATGGCGTGAACCCGGGAGGTGGAGCTTGCAGTAAGCCGAGATCGCACCACTGCACTCCAGCCTGGGAGACAGATTGAGACTCCGTCTCAAAAAAAAAAAAAAACTAGGCTGAACGCAGTGGCTCACGCCTGTAATTCCAGCACTTTGGGAGGCCGAGGTGGGCAGATCACAAGGTCAGGAGATCGAGACCATCCTGGCTAACATGGTGAAACCCCGTCTCTACTAAAAATACGAAAACAAAATTAGCCGGGCATGGTGTTGGGTACCTGTATTCCCAGCTACTTGGGAGGCTGAGGCGGGAGAATGGCGTGAACCCCACGAGGCAGAGCTTGCAGTGAGCTGAGATCCGGCCACTGCACTCCAGCCTGGGCGACACAGCAAGACTCCGTCTCAAAAAAAAAAAAGAATACAAAATTAGCCAGGCGTGGTGGTGCACGTCTGTAGTCTTGGCTACTCGGGAGGCTGAGGCAGGAGAATCACTTGAACCTGGGAGGCGGAGGTTGCAGTGAGCCGAGATCGCGCCATTGCACTCCAGCCTGGGCGACAGAGTGAGATCCTGTCTCAAAAAAAAAAAAAAAAATTGAGAGTTTCGAGGGGCTTTGTTAATGTGCTTTATCTGTTGCTTTTTTATTATATGAAAAGTTAAAACTGACATATAAATTGACTGGACGCAGTGGCTCACGCCTGTAATCCCAACACTTTGGGAGGCCGAGATGGGCAAATCACAGGTCAGGCGTTTGAGCCTAGCCTGGCTAACATAGTGAAACCCTGTCTCTACTAAAAATACAAAAATTGTCGGGCATGGTAGCTCATGCCTGTAATCCCAGCACTTTGGGTGGATCTCTTGAGCCTAGGAGTTTGAGGCCAGGCTGGGCAACATAGCAAGACCTTGTCCCAAAAACAATAAATAACAGGCCAGGTGCAGTGGCTCACGCCTGTAATCCCAGGACTTTGGGAGGCCGAGGCGGGTGGATCACCTCAGGTCAGGAGTACAAGACCAGCCTGGCCAACGTGGTGAAACCCTGTCTCTACTAAAAATACAAAAATTAGCTGGGTGTGATGGCGGGCGCCTGTAATCCCAGCTACTCAAGGGGCTGAGGCAGGAGAATCACTTGAACCCGGGAGGCAGAGGTGGCAGTGAGCCGAGATCGGGCCATTGCACTTCCAGCCTGGGGGACAGAGCAAGACTGTCTCACAAAAAAAAGAAACATTGACATGTAAAAATACTTATTCAGTAACTCATTTTAAAATAACATCAATAAATCAGTTACATGTTAATATAAATATTTTTTATGAAAATGAAAAAAAACTGTACCAAAAGAAAAAAATTAGTGAGAAGAATTAATTTTTAGTTTTCCAAATGTCTTTGAACGGAGAAGCCAATGTGAAAATCCAACTTCTGTCCTTTTTTTATGAGTTGGAGTCTCGCTGTGTTTCACAGGCTGGAGTGTAGTTGGTGCGATCTCGGCTCACTGCATCCTCCGCCTCCTGGGCTCAAGCGATTCTCCTGCCTCAGCCTCCCGAGTGGCTGGGACCACAGGTGTATGCCACCATGCTCGGCAAATTTTTGTATTTTTAGTAGAGACGGGGTTTCACCATGTTGGCCAGGCTGGTCCCAAACTCTTGATCTCATGATCCGCCCACCTCGGCCTCCCAAAGTGCTGAATTACAGACGTGAACCACCACGCCTGGCCAAGCTTCTGTCTTTAAAAAACTTATTTTTTTGAGACAGGATCTCACTCTGTTGCCTAGGTTGGAGTGCAGTGGTGCAATCATAGTTTACGGCAGCCTCGAACTCCTGGGCTCGAGGGATCCTCCTGCCTCAGCCTCCTGAGTAGCTGGGACTATAGTCGCATGCCACCATACCTCACCAACTTTTTTATTTTATTTTTTTTGTAGAGTTCTTGCTGTGTTGCTAGGGCTGGTCTTGAACTCTTGGCCTGAAGCAGTTTTTCTGCCTATAGGTGTGAGCCGCTGTACCTGACCCAGTTTCTGTCTTTTATTTGAGACAGAGTCTCGCTCTGTTGCCCAGACTGGAGTGCAGTGGCGCCGTCTCGGCTCACTGCAACCTCTACCTCCTGGGTTCAAGTGATTCTCCTGCCTCAGCCTCCCGAGTAGCTGGGACTACAGGCGCCTGCCACCATGCCTGGCTAACTTGTAGTTTTAGTAGAGATGAGATTTTACCATGTTGGCCAGGCTGATCTCGAACTCCTGACCTCAAAGTGATCCTGCCGCCTCAGCCTCCCAAAATGCTTGGATTACAGGCAGGATTGGATGTCCGGCCAGTTTCTGTCTTTTAAGGGAGACATTAATCTGTTGTGATAGGCTCTTACGGTTGAACTACAAATATAGCCTCAGATCTGTTGAAAAAGGTAAGAATATTTAACAGCTTTTCAGATAATTGTGGGTATTCTTTGATGCTACAGCTGGACTCATCAAGTGGGAGTTTTGTAGAGAGTAGTTGTGGAATCTGAGACCGTATCAGTGAACCTCATCGTTCAAGAGGCAGAAAAGTCCATGACCAGGGTCCAACTGAGTGGGTTCTGGTGCTGGCTCTTGCTGGCTCGCTGTGTGCTCACAGGGTGGGCAGAGAACAAGAGGGAGCCCTCTGGTGTTTTTCTTAAAAGGACACTAATCCTGTTGGATCAGGGCCCTACCCTCATGGCCTCGTCAAACCTTAATTACCTCTGTAAAGGCCCTATCTCCAAATACAGTCATGTTGGGGGTTAAGGTTGACTGTAACAGTTGATACCACCACCAGCCTTATCACACGTTTTTTAAATATTGGAAAGTTGGCAAGTTCATGTTGTCAAACCTAAGTTTTTCAAAATCTTGAATTTTACCTGCAGCAGTTACGGTCAGCTGTTTCCTTTGAAGTAACAGCCCCCTGGCTTGCATACAAGGCAGTGCCTGCCAGGTGCCTGTCTAAGCGACTGTAGTTGGCCAGCATTCTTTGAGGTGAAACGACCAGGAACAGCCTCTTCGCCTCACCACTCATTCCATGCATGTGGTTCCTTGAAGGAACCACCTCACTTTGGTATGCAGCAGGTGCATGCTGCATGCTTCCCACGCCCTCACAGCACATGGAAACATCTGCGCAGGATGAGACTTCACAAAATGCTCACTTTGTCCAGCACCTTCTTTTATTGTTTTTTGAGATGGAGTCTTGCTCTTGTCGCCCAGGCTGGAGTGCAGTGGCGCGATCTGGCTCACTGCAAACTCTGCTTCCCAAGTTCAAGTGATTCTCCTCCCTCAGCCTCCCGAGTAGCTGGGATTACGGGAACCCACCACCGCGCCTGGCTAATTTTTGTATTTTTGGTAGAGACAGGGTTTCTCCATGTTGACCAGGCTGATCTCGAACTCCTGAGCTTGTGATCCACCTGCCTCGGGCTCCCAAAGTGCTGGGATTACAGGCTTGAGCCACCGTGCCCGGCTGTCCATCCAGCATCTTCTGAAGTGAAGCTGGGGTGTTTGCTTTTGGTCTGTGAGGAATGTGACAGCAGTGACTTGTGAGCAGGGGTGCACCGGCTGCGGCTTCCACAGAGCACTGGGCTCTTCCCGGCTGTCGATGCGGCACCATCAGTGCAGGCATCCATGAAGCCAAAAACAGAAATCACGGCTGAGTGTTCTTAGGAAAGGGGCTTCACCTCGGGCTACTCTGGAGAGGTCCAGGCAACCCAAGGGCCTCTGGACCACTGTGTCAGCCTTCCTGCCTGCATAATCCTGTAGGTCATGGGCACTTCCCGCCTGCATAATCCTGAAGGTCATGGGCATACAGAATCTGTTCTGTCCACGGGGTCCTGCAAGAGAACAAAAGGGGACTCGGTACAGATGTTCCACCTGGGGAAGGGCTGGGACTCGGCTGGGAAGTTTGTTTCTTTTCTTTTTTTTTTTGAGACGGAGTCTCGCTCTGTCGCCCAGGCTGGAGTGCAGTGGCGCGATCTCGGCTCACTGCAAGCTCTGCCTCCCGGGTTCACACCATTCTCCTGCCTCAGTCTCCTGAGTTACTGGGACTACAGGTGCCGCCACCATGCCCAGCTAATTTTTTGTATTTTTAGTAGAGATGGGGTTTCGCCGTGTTAGTCAGGATTGTCTCAATCTCCTCAGCTTGTGATCTGTCCGCCTCGGCCTCCCGAAGTGCTGGGGTTACAGGTGTGAGCCACCGCACCCAGCTAGGCCGGGAGATTTCTGTGTGGACTTGAAGCCCCCAGGATGAGTCTGGGCAGGAGCTGGGGTGGAGGGGAGGCCAGTGCTGACATCTTGAGAGAATGAGAGGGAGCGTTCAGGAAGTTGGAAGCTGAAAGTGTGACCCACAGGGGTCAGGGTAGAGTCTAAGTCAGCAGGACTAGCCTCTGTAGAGTAGAGGCTCACACAAGGGGGGACAGAAGGATTTGAAAGCAACGGTGGAGAGGATGACTTTGATAGTTCGCATCTCTTCCTTCCCAGGAATTACACACCTTATTGCTACTTCTTGTCATGTTGCGTTGGCTCAGAGCATCACAACAGTGTTTCTTCTCATTTATTTTTTATTTTGAGACAGATTCTCACTTTGCCACCCAGGCTGGAGTGCAGTGGTGTAATCTTGGCTTTCTACACCCTCCACCTCCCGAGTACACGTGATTCTCATGCTTCAGCCTCCCAAGTAGCTGAGAGTACAGGCGGGCACCACCAAGCACAGCTAATTTTTGTATTTTTAGTAGAGACGGTTTTGCCATGTTGCCCAGGCTGGTCTTGAACTCCTGGCTTTAAGTGATCCACCTGCCTTGACATCCCAAAATACTGGGATTACAGGTGTGAGCCACTGTGTCTGGCCTATTTATGTAGTTTTCTGAGGGTTCTTTTTTTTTTTAAATCAGGAATAGATGTTGAATTTTACCAAATGCCTTTTCAGATATCTTTTTTCGCCTTTGATATATTGATGTGGAGTTACAATAGTAAATTGCCAGGTGTCGCACCATCCTTGTATTCCTGTAATTCACCCTGTGTCGCATCATCCTTGTATTCCTGTAATTCACCCTGTGCAAGGAGGCATTGTGGGCAGGGTGGTGCCCTCTTCCCCGGCCAGTGACCCCTAGGCTCTGGTGCCTCTCTGAGGGATTGTGAAGGAGCTCTTGGATGAAAGACTGGGCCTGAGGTCTGGCTGGAGAGTGCTGCCATGCGGGGAGCTGCTGTGGGTGTGACAGAGTGGCCCTGGTTGTGGCCAACGAGGCTCAGGCCAGAGGACGGGGACAAGAAGCCCCAGAGCAGTCCCTCCTGATGGGGCCCTGTTCCCTTCCCCAACTCAGAGCAACGACATGCCCTTCGATGAGCTGCTTGCACTCTATGGCTACGAGGCATCAGACCCCATTTCAGACCGGGAGAGTGAGGGTGGTGACGTGGCCCCTGACCTCCCGGACATGACCCTGGACAAGGTGAGTGAGGGCCCTTCCTGGAGCTGGCCCCCAGCAGAAGGTGGGGGGGCCGGTGGCTGCCTCTCTGCAGGGGGGTGTTCAGTGGGAGGAGGCACAAAGGCCCCCAGAACGAGTAGAATGTAGCTACCTGTGGCCCCTCCGCCGGGGCTGGAATGGCCATGGGCATGGGGCTGGACCCTAACCTTAACCCCAGGCCACAAGTCATTCTGGCTTGGGTGGGTGGAGGGGTACATCGGGGCCTCCCCAGGACTAGTCTTTCTGCCATTCCATACCCAGAGGTGACAGGTTGAGGGTTGAGAGCAGGGGAGGGCTGCATTGCAGAAGGTTAAAACCAAATGCACAGGCAGAGAAAGAGCCACGCATTCTGGGCGCGTGCCCCGTGGCAGCTCTCACTGTCCCCGGCTCTGGTGACTGGGTGTGGGCTCGCACGTGTCCCCGTCCCATCCCTGCTCCCCCGACGCTGTGCACCCTCGCGGCATTTCCACCTCCGTTCCTTATCTGCAGAATGGGAACAGCAGCCCCGCGTGAGCCTCAGGACGCTCCCCGTGTCTCTGTTGTTGTTGTCATTAGTGATATTGCGAGATTGTTAAAATGTTCTTTACTTTTTTTTTTTTTTTTTTTTTTAAAGGAACAAATAGCAAAGGATTTGCTTTCAGGGGAAGAAGAGGAAGAGACACAGTCATCTGCTGACGACCTCACCCCGTCCGTGACCTCCCACGAGGCCTCCGACCTCTTCCCTCACCGGAGTGGATGTAGGTGACTCTGTCCCATCCTCCACCGCAGCCAGGCCCGCTGCCAGACAGTCGTGATGCTTGATGAAGGGTCCTTGGGCTGACACAGGCCAAGAACTCATCACAGATGAGGGCATCTGCCTGGTGGGAAGCGTCAGTGGCCCTGGGGGTGCTTTGTTACCCCCTATGCTGGCCAGTGAGCCTGGACTCTCGGAGCGATTCAGTGTAAACAATCAGGGAACGTGTTGGTTCCCCTAGCAGATCCAGGGACAGCATCCCCAGAACCGTCCTCCCTCACAAGCCTCTGTGCTGGCTTTCCTGGGAACTGAGGGCTCGGGGCCCAGCGGTGCAGCAGCCGCCTAGAAGGGAAGGCCTCTTTCTTCAAAGGTGCATCCTGGGTCCTGGGTCCTGTGCCCATCTGTGTATCCAGTGTCTGGCCAGGGAGAGGGTCACAGCCTGGGCATCAGGTGGATGGAGAGTGGGAGTGGAGGGTCTTTGCCCAGAGGAGGGGTTGTACGGGCTGCAGGACCCTGGGGGACCTGCCTCTGTTTTCCCAAAGCTCATTTCCTGGCTGATGAAGACAAAGAGCCTGGCTCTTCTGCCTCCTCCGACACCGAGGAGGACTCTCTTCCTGCCAACAAATGTAAGAAGGTGCGTGGCTCTTCCCTGTCTCCAACCTGGCATCCCGGCCGTGGCTCTTC
>NC_045454.1:52621685-52641374 GCF_002776525.5 Piliocolobus tephrosceles
CTCTTCCCTGTCTCCAACCTGGCATCCCGGCCGTGGCTCTTCCCTGTTTCCAACCTGGCATCCCGGCCGTGGCTCTGCCGTGTCCCCAGCCTGCCGTCCCGGCCACAGTAACCGAAGCTGGGTCCTGCTGAGCCTTCTCCCTGGGTTTGTGCCTCTTCTCAGAGGATGTGCTGCTCAACCCCAGGGTGGGCTGGGACCGGCCACAGGTGCTTTGGACTGGAGCCTGGTCCCTGCTGCTGAGCCAGAGTGATTGTCCTCCGACATCCTGTCTGGGTGTCTGCCAGGCCGAGCATCAGGACACAGCCCCCTCACATAGCCAGGCCTCTGCCTCCCACCCTCAGACCCCAGAGCTGGGCATCAGCAGGTAGACTGCACAGATGGGTCTGGGGTCTGGGCAGCGGCCCCTCCACCTAAACCCGCCACAGCACGCTCCCGCCAGCCTCCCGCCTGGCTTGCATGCTCCTCGGTGTCCTGATTCCCAGGCCCTTGCTTTGCAGGAGATCATGGTGGGACCTCAGTTCCAAGCTGACCTCAGCAACCTGCACTTGAACCGGCACTGTGAGAAGAGTAAGTAGGGCCTGGGGAGAGGAGGCGAAACCCACTTCTGCTGGGGAGTGGCCTGGCTGGACGTCGGATCCTCGAACAGTCTTGTCAGGTCCCCGCCCTGCATCGCTCACCGGGGCAGCTGAGCCTGTGGCTGGAGGAGGTGGGAGGCTCTCTTGGCTGCAGTGGGCCTGTCGCTGCCTGCCCCTGCCCAGCTCGGTCCCTCCCTCAGAGTCTGCTTCCGTCACCCTGCGCTGCCAGACCCTCCTCAGCAGCCCATCCTGCCCCTGACCCAGCCCTGCCCCACCCTTGACTCCAGCCATCTCCCCCCAGCCAGGGCTGCTGCGTTCGATGGCTCTGTGCCAGGTTAGACAGTTCTCCAGAGAGACCTACCGGGTGTTGCGGTGCACCCCGCCTTCTCTGCTCCTCTGCAGGGCACTCCCTTTCCTGGACTTGATCTTTGTCTCTTTCCCACTAGAGTTAAGAACCGAGCCGCTCTTGCCCCTTCAAGGCATGGGTCACGTGCCCATTGACTTGGGTCTCGTTTGTCTTACCCTGGAGCCCTCGCAGGCCCTGGGCCAGTGCTCCTAGCTCAGGAACCTTCTCCAAGGTGATTCAGTGGTTGAGACTGGCGATGGGAAGGGATAGGCAGGTGCAGCAGGAGTGCCGAGTCCAGGGAGACAGGGGCCCTCCGTGAAGAGAAGCCATCCTCCTGGGGCTGGTGGGAGGTGCCCTGTGTGAGAAGAGGATGGAGCCAGGAAGGCGCAGCCAAGCTGCTGGGACGTCCAGAAGGCAGGGTCAGAGGGGACACATGGGACCCTCACCCAGAGTCCCTGGCCTTGGAGTCTGTCATCAGGGCCCTTTCCCCACTCTGACTCACCCCTCCACGAGGGTGCCCTGTCCGGAGCAGCCAGAACTTCGTCCCGTGGGATGCCAGCTGGCCCCTCCCACCCGGTATAACGCCTGTGTCATTCGAGTCGTCTGCGTGATTGTGTGTGTCTTGTGTATTGCCTCCTGGTCCTTGGTTTGGGTGCCGTGGTTGTGTGTGTCTTGTGTGTGGCATCCTGGTCCTTGGTTTGGGTGCCGTGGTTGTGTGTGTCTTGTGTGTGGCATTCTGGTCCTTGGTTTGGGTGCCGTGGTTGTGTGTGTCGTGTGTGTGGCATCGTAGTCCTGGGTTTGGATATCACATTTACCCACGCTTTCTGCCGTGGGCTGCGGTCGCCGTTGATTCAGTTGTGGGCTGTGGACGCCCTCGTGTGCGTCGTTAGTAGACACAGGCACTCGGTACTTGATGGACAGCGGGGAGTTGCGTGATGGGTGTGTGCTTAGGGTCACGCTTGAGTTTCTCACTGGCGATTTGTGGGAGTCGCTCCACATTCTCGGTGTTTGCCGCTGAGGGTGAATTTGCCTGAGTTTCAGCCCTCCTGGTGGATATGGACTCTTGTTCCATTGTGGCTGTAATTGGCATTTCCTGCCGGTGTGCTGGCCGTTGGGATATTCTCTCTTTCTGTGCTCAAAGCTTTACCCCGTTTTGGTGTCTTTCTCTTTCGGATTTGTAGTCGTTCACATGTTCTGGAAGCCAGTCTTGGGGGGCACTGCTCCTGTGTTCTCCGGCTTGGGGCTTGCCCATTGACTCTCAGTGATGTCTTTAATTTTAATATCGTCCAACTTACCAGTCTTTATTTGAATAATAATGTGTTTGTGTTCTATTTAAGGAGTGTTTGCTTACCCTCAGGCTCTTGACAATATTCTTCCATGCTTCCTTGTAGAAGATTTATTGTTTTTCCTTTCACATTTAAAGCTGTAATCCAACTTAGTTTAAATTTTGGTGCATGGTGGCCGGGCGGGCGGCTCACACGTGTAATTCCAGCACTTTGGGAGGCCAAGGCAGGAGGATTACTTGAGGTCAGGAGATTGAGACCAGCCTGGCCAACGTGGTGAAACGCTGTCTCTACTGAAAATACAAAAATTAGCCGGGCGTGGTGGCGGGCGCCTGTAATTCCATTGGGAGACTGAGGTAGGAGAATTTCTTGAACCGTGAGGCGGTGGTTACAGTGAACTGAGATTGCACCACTGTACTCCAGCCTGGGCCACAGAGCGAGACTGTCTCAAAAAAACAAAAAGTAAATAAATTTTGGCTGCGGCATGAGGTGGTGTGAAGTATGGGTTAGGGTTAGGTATTTTTTTTCCACGTGGATGTGCAGTTGCTCTAGCACCGTATATTGAAAAGACCATGGCTGGGCACGGGGACTCATGCCTGTAATCCCAGCACTTTCGGAGGCTGAGGCGTGTGGATCACCCTAGGTCAGGAGTTTGAAACCAGCCTGGCCAACATGGCAAAACCTTGTCTCTACTAAAAATACAAAAATTAGCCGGGAGTGGTGATGCACGCCTGTAATCCCAGCTACTTGGGAAGCTGAGGCAGGAGAATCGCTTGAACCTGGGAGGCGGAGGTTGCGGTGAACTGAGATCACACCACTGAACTCCAGCTGGAGCGACAGAGCAAGACTCCGTCTCAAAAATAAAAACAACAAAAGTCCATTCTCTCCCCCACTGAGTTGCAGTGATGCATTTGTGATAAATCAGGTGCCTGTAAGGTGTTTCTTGTCTCACCCTGAGTCGTTGCCATCGTCTCGGTTATTACAGGTTACAAGGAAGTCTGAGGAGGTGCAGGTCTTCCAACTTTCTAAGTTTTCATTGCATACCTATATCAGTTACTTATTTATTTATTTTTTTGAGGCAGAGTTTCGCTCTTGTTGCCCCGGCTGGAATGCAATGGTGCGATCTGAGCTCACTGCAACCTCCGTCTCCCAGGTTTAAGCGATTCTCCTGCCTCAGTCTCCTGAGTAGCTGGTATTACAGGCATGCACCACCACACTCGTCTAATTTTGTATTTTTAGTAGAGATGGGGTTTCTCCATGTTGGTCAGGCTGGTCTTGAACTCCTGACCTCAGGTGATCCTCCTGCCTCGGCCTCCCAAAGTGCTGGGATTACAGGCATGAGCCACCGCGCCCGGCCACATATCTGTGTAAGTTTTAAGATTAAAACTTATTTTTTTGGCAACCGACAGTGTTAATCTTTTTTTTTTTTTTTTTGAGGTGGAGTCTTGCTCGGTTGCCCAGGCTAGAGTGCAGTGGTGCAGTCTCAGCTCACTGCAACCTGTGCCTCCTGGGCTCAAGCAGTTCTCCTGCCTCAGCCTCCCGAGTAACTGGAATTACAGGTGCTAAGCCACCACGCCTGGCTAATTTTTGTATTTTTAGCAGAGATGGGGTTTCACCATGTTAGCCAAGCTGGTCTCAAACTCCCGACCTCAGGTGACGCACCCGCCTCGGCCTCCCAGAGTGCTGGGATTACAGGCGTGAGCCACCGTGCCCGGCCCATACATTGACTTTCAAACGTTAAATTAACTGCACGGTGGAATAAACGCCCTGCCTGGCTATGAAGTGTTCTCTCTTGTGTTTGTGTATCACATGCACTCAGTCCTCATTATTTGTCGATTCTGTACTGGGGAATTGCCAACTTGCTAAAATGTATTTGAAACCTCAAAACTCGCAACACCTTTATGGTCAGGTGCCGGCAGATGTGTGTAGAGTGGCAGCGAAGGTGAGTTACCTGAGTGCATTTCCAGCCGAGGTGGGACGAGATGCTGCTCTGTCTTGTCTCTCAGCTCTTTTACCGTGAGCAAGCGCCTTTCCTGCCGTGTGCTTAATGCCGTTTTCCACATCGTGGTGCTTTCTGCGGGCGAATTTACGGTTTAACATGGCGCCTAAATGTGGTGCCGACGTTCTGTCTGGTGTTCCTAAGTGGAAGAAGGCTGTGATGTGCCTTTCAGAGAAAATTCGAGGAACTCCACTCAGGCGTGAGCTCTGGTACTGCTGGCCGTGAATTCAGCGTGAGTGAATCCGTCAGGTAGATTCAGTGAGACGGTGGTCCCCATCCTTGTTTGGCACCAGGGACTGGTTTCGTGGAAGACAGTTTTCCACGGATGGTGGAGTAGGGGGCGTGGTTTCAGGAGGAAGCCGTTCCAGTTCAGATCATGAGGCATTAGATTCTCATAAGGAGTGTGCAGCCTGCATCCCTGGCGTGTGCAGTTCTCAGTGGGATTTGCGCTCCTGTGAGGATCTAATGCCACCACTGATCGGACAGGAGGTGGAGGTCAGGCAGTGATGCTGGCTCGCCCGCCGCTCACCTCCCGCTCTCCCGCCGCTCACCTGCTTACCTGCTGCTCGCCTCCTGCTGTGCAGCCAGTTCCTAACAGGCTGTGGACCAGTAGTGGTCTGTGGTCTGGGGGTTGGGAACCCCTGCAATAACACAGTTTTTAAAATTTAAATGTTATTTATGTATTTTTTTAATTTAAATTTTATTTATCTATTTTTAAAATTTAATTAATTAATTTATCTATTTATTTTTTAGACAGAGTCTTGCTCTGTCACCCAGGCTGGAGTGCCCTGGTGCGATCTTGGCTCACTGCAGCCTCTGTTCCCAGGCTCAAGTGATTCTCGTGCTGCAGTCTCCTGAGTAGCTGGGGCGACAGATTTGCGCCACCACACACCAGACAAGTTTGTGTGTGTGTGTTTTGTAGAGACCAGGTTTCATCTTGTTGCCCAGGCTGGTCTCAAACTCCTGGCCCGAAGTGATTTGTCTGCCTCGGCCCCAGGAGTGCTGGGGTTACTCTCATGAGCCACTGCACCCAGCCTGCACTAGGCACCTTCGAGTGGACGTCGGAAACGAGTTTATGTGTTGGCTGGTGGATGAAAATGCTATGTTTCCCCTGGGGCAGTGATGACATGCTCACCGTGAGCACCTGGATTAACGGAAATCAGCACATAGGTATTGAATGCCTTCCTGCCTCAGTGTGATGTGCTCCCATGGATGATTTTTGCATGTATGTTCGTGGAGGTACTGGCCTGTCCTTTTATTTTTATTTGTCCGTGTCTGGTTTTGGTACCAGAGTTACGCCGCTTTCATGAATGTGTTTGGAGGTGCGCCTTTTTCCTAACCTCTGGAGGAATTATTCTTTAAGATGTAAGAGGCTGGGAGTGGTGGCCCACGCCTGTAATCCCAGCACTTTGGGAGGCTGAGGCGGGTGGATCACGAGGTCAGGACTTTGAGAACAGCCTGACCAACATGGTGAAACCCCGTCTCTACTAAAAATACGAAAATTAGCTGAGCATGTAAACATTTTGTAAAAATACAAAAATTAGTGCGCACCTGTAATCCCAGCTACCCAGGAGGCTGAGGCAGGAGAATCACTTGAACCTGGGAGGCGGAGGTTGCAGCGAGCCGAGATCGCGCCATTGCTCTCCAGCCTGGGCGACAGAGCGAGATTCCATCTCAGAAAAAAACAAAAACAAAAAAAGAGTTTTATCAATTGTATTACTCTTTACAAAGAACTAACTTTAGCCTTGTTCATGTCTTTCTATTGCTGGATTTCTGTTTTTTACTTTTTTTGTGTGACAGGGTCTCACTCTGTTGCCCAGGCTGGAGTGCAGTGGTGCAATTTTGACTCACTGGAAACTCCGCCTTCCGGATTCAAGCGATTCTCCCGCCACAGCCTCCTGAGTAGCTGGGATTACAGCCACCTGCCACTGCGCCCGGCTAATTTTTGTATTTTTAATAGAGATGGGGTTTCACTATGTTGGCCAGCCTGGTCTTGAACTCCAGACCTCAGGTGATCTGCCCGCCTTGGCCTCCCAAAGTGCTGGGATTACAGGCGTGAACCACCGCGCCCGGCTCTTTTACTGGTTTTTAATTGAATTGCACTGTGGTCAGAAAACATGCTCTGTGAGTTCAGTTCTTTGAAATCGATTACACTTTGCTTTGTGACCAGTATTTGATCTGCCTTGGAAAATGCTTTACGTGTCTGGAAGGAACGTGCGTTGTGCAGTTGTTGGGTGCAGTTTTCCGCGTATTTCCCGTGGATCCGTTGGGTAGTTGTTGTTCACATCATCTGTATTCTCACTTAGTTTTTTTGGCTGCTTGTTCTGTTTACGGAAAGATGGTTAGTGACCTCTGATTGTGGATCGTCTGTTTCCCCTTTTTAATTCTGTCCATTTTTACTTCACTTTGCAGCTTTGTTTTTAGGTGCATACACACATTAAGATTGCTTTGTCTTCGTGTTGAATTGTGTCTTTTACGACTGTGACATGTCTCTGTAGTGATACTTCTTACCGAAAATAAGTGCTTTATCTGCCCTCAGTGTGACCACGGCAGCTTTTTGTTGGTTTAGCGTTTGCGTGGTTTTTTCCCATTCGTTTTACCATTCTAGATTCCTATATTTGACGTGTATTTTCTGTAAATGGCACATGTTTAGATCTTGTTTTTTGAGGCGGAGTCTCTGGAGTGCAGTGGCGTAATCTCCACTCACTGCAGCCTCCACCTCCCTGATGCAAGCAATTCTTCCACCTCAGCCTCCCAAGTAGCTGCGGTTACAGGCGCCCGCCACCATGCCCAGCTAATTTTTGTATTTTTAGTAGAGAGGGCGTTTCACCATGTTGGCCAGGCTGGTCTCAATCTCTAGACCTCAAGTGACCTGCCCACCTCGGTCCCAGTGTGCTGGGATTACAGGCGTGAGCCACTGCACCTGGCCTGTTCTTTGTTTTTTAATTTTTTATATCTTCTTTTGGATTAAATAGCTTTATTTTGTCCTCCTGTTTCAGCTTATAAGTTTTAGTTTTAGTGCTTATCCTAGAGGTTACAATATGAATTATTGACTTACCACAGTCTACTTTTTTTTTGAGGTGGAGTCTTGCTCGATCGCCCATGCTGGAGTGCAGTGGTGTGATCTCGACTCACTGCAACCTCCGCCTCCTGGGCTCAAGCGATTCTCCTGCCTCAGCCTCCCAAGCATCTGGGACTACAGGCATGTGCCATCATCCCCAGCTAATTTTTGTATTTTTAGTAGAGATGAGGTTTCACCGTGTTGGCCATGCTGATCTTGAACTCCTGACCTCCAGTGACCTCGGCCTCCCAAAGTGCTGACATTACAGGCATGAGCCACCACACCGGGCCTCACAGCTTTAAATAAGTACATTCTGTTTCCTCTACAATGCACGAAACAGTTTAACTCAGTTTACCTGTCCCCTGACTTTTGTGCTATTATTAATTCTACATATCGGCCGGGCGCGGTGGCTCACGCCTGTAATCCCAGCACTTTGGGAGGCCGAGGTGGGCGGATCACCTGAGGTCAGGAGTTTGAGACCATCCTGGCCAACATGGTGAAACCCTGTCTCTACTAAAAATACAAAAATTAGCCGGTCGTGGTGGTGGGCGCCTGTAGTCCCAGCTACTCGGGAGGCTGAGGCAGGAGAATGGCGTGAACCCGGGAGACAGAGGTTGCAGTGAGCCGAGATTGCACCACTGTGCTCCAGCCTGGGCAACAGAGTGAGACTCCATCTCCAAAAACAAAAAAAAATCTACATATCACAAGATTATAACATTGTTGTTTTGAACAGTGAACATTCTTTGTATTTATCCACGTATTTCCTCCACCTTCCATTTGGGATCGTTTCCTTCAGCCCAAAGGACTTCCTTTGTAATAGCCCTTGTGCTTGCTTTCTGCGTTTTTTTGTCTGAAAAGTGGATTTTTGCTTTCGTTCTTTAAATAATATTTTCACGGGCGTATTTTTCTAGGTTTGCAGGGTTTTCTTCTTTCAACATTTGAGCAGTTTCATTCCATTGCTTTTTAGCTGTCGTCGTTTCTGCTAAGAAGTCAGAGGACGGTCTTCCTGTTTCCTTTGAAATCATCGTGCCCTTTTTCTCTCCTAAGATTCGTTTCCTTTCCCTTCCTTTTATTGTATTTTATTTTTTACCAGTTTGACTCTGATGTGCCTGTGCACACATCTTTGTGTGTGCTTGTGTTTATCCTGAGTTTCCTGGCTCTGTGTGTTGGCATTAGTCGTGCACACATCTTTGTGTGTGCTTGTGTTTATCCCGAGTTTCCTGGCTCTGTGTGTTGGCATCAGTCGTGCACACATCTTTGTGTGTGCTTGTGTTTATCCTGAGTTTCCTGGCTCTGTGGGTTGGCATCAGTCATCAGTTTCGAAGACTTGTTGGTTATTATCTCTTCAGATTTTGTGCTGCCTCATTCTTTCCTTTTTCTGCGACTCATTTACACGTATCTTAGAGGTTGCTTAACTGTCTTATCCTAAGCTGTGTTCTTTCTTTTTAGACTTGTGTTTCGGTCTTCTAAACATTGGTTTCCTTTTGATTCCACTGATTCTGCTTTGTGCTGTGTTCAGGCTGCTGGTGAAAAAGCGGTTCAGTGGGTCCATTCGGGTATTGTATTTTCCAGTCGTGGAAGGTCCTTGAGATTCTTTTCTATCAATTTCAAGTCTCTGCTGAGACCCTCCGGCTTGTTGTCCATTTCCTTAATGTAGTAATCCTAGGTAGACTGAAGTCTTTGTCTGCTGACTGTTCCCACCGGCTGTGTGTAGACAATCCAAGTTAGATGGAAGTCTTTGTCTGCTGACTGTTAACATCGGCTGTGTGTAGACCTGTGTTGGTGTCTGATGTTTTCTTGTTTTGTTTGTTTGAGATGGAGTCTCGCTCTTGTCGCCCAGGCTGGAGTGCAGTGGCACGATCTTGGCTCACTGTAACCTCCACCTCCCAGGTTCAAGCAGTTCTCCTGCCTCAGCCTCCTGAGTAACTAATTTACAGGCGCCCACCACCACGCCTGGCTCATTTTTGTATTTTTAGTAGAGATGGGGTTTCGTCATGTTTGCCAGGCTGGTCTCGAACTCCTGACCTCAGGTGATCGCCCACCTCAGCCTCGCAGAGTGCTGGGATTACAGGCGTGAGCCACCGCGCCCAGCCTTGTTTTCTTGTTTTATTCTGAGACAGGTTCCTGCTCTGTTGCCGAGGCTGGAGGGCAGTGGCGCAATCATGGCTCATTGCAGCCTCGACCTCCTGGGCTCAATCTCACCTTAGCCTCATCCCACCTTAGCTGGGAATACAGACGTGCCACCACGCCTGGCTACTTTTGCAATTTTTTGTAAAGATGGAGTGTGCTGGTCTCAACCAATCCTCCCACTTCAGCCTCCCAAAGTGCTGGGATCAGGCCTGAGTCCTCACATCCAGTTCAGGTTTTTCTCCTGTGTTTCACCCTTCACGTGAGGGTGGGTGATGAGGTAGACCATGAGAGATGGTCTGCTCTTTTCTTGGAGACCACCTGGGTCCAAGCAGGGCTCAGGTGTTGCCTGTGGTCGGAGAGGGGTGGCTGTGGTGTCTGCCCGTTGTCCTCATGGGGGCCGTGGGGACCAGCAGAGGCCCCCACTTGGTGGGGCCCAGCAGCAACCTGGAGCTAGTTTCTGCGTCAGCTCCCGGCCGTGGAGACTCCCGTGCGGAGCTGTTTTCCCAGTGCGTTTTTCACTTTTCTTCCTGTGCGCTGATTCTGTCTGTTTCTTATTCGTTGGTTTGCTTTGCTTGGGTTCCTGTGCCTCTTTCCTGGATAATCGAGAGGTGCTGGCACTTGAGCCTTGCCAGACCTGGCCCTGAGCTCTCCCTGCTTCGTCCGCAGTCAGGTCCCTCCCCACGGCGGGAGGCCGCGTCCCTGCCTTTGCTGGAAGCCAGTTGCCTCTGAGGTTGCGGACTTTTCCTCCCTCTATGGGCACATCTGCCACCGGCACCAGCTCCTGGGGCGGGACGTCTCCCCAGCGGTGATGCAGCTTCTGGCCATGGCTCTTCAGGTCCCGGGGTTAGAGCGCAGCAGCGTCTGTGGGGGCCGCCGCGTGTCCGTGGGACCCAAGTCTCAGCGGCCTTTTTCCAGCGTCGGGTCTCCCGGCGGCTCCCTCAGGCCTCTGCGTTTCAGCGGCTGTTGTGGCCGTGCAGCCTGAAGCCAGCGTCACCACCCCGGGCTCACCGCCCACGGCCCCGTCTGCAGAGTCCTGCTCGGGGTTCCCCCGCCCGGTCTGGGCGCCCGCAGCGTCCTCTGAGCCCTTGGCTGGATCGGGCGCCCCCTGCTGGCCGCGCACGGCTCCCCGCACGCGCTCGTGGGACCCAGGCCTGCGTCCGGCGCGCAGAGCCTGCCCTGGACCCGCTGGGTAGTTGAATCGCGCACAGCAGCACCGAGCCCAGGAGGAGCACACGATGGCGGCCCGGGGCGTGGGGAAGGGAGGGCCGGGACAGTGCCTCCTCCCTGGCACAGGGGCTGAGCTGGCGGCTCCGCGTGTCCTGGCGTGTGTGGGTGCAGATTGGGTTCCTGCAGCGTGACCTTTGCCCTCTGCTCGTGCAGTCTACGAGAATGAAGACCAGCTGCTCTGGGACCCCAGCGTCCTGCCGGAGAGCGAAGTGGAGGAGTTTCTGTACAGGGCGGTGAAGCGGCGCTGGCAGGAGATGGCCGGGCCCCAGCTCCCGGAGGGAGAAGCCGTGAAAGACAGTGAGCAGGTGGGGGCCGCCGTGCCGGGGACAGAGGGGCTGAGGGCTGCGGCGGCGGGGGCCAGCGCTCACACCCCAGTGCCTCCAGGGGCCAGGCAGGGCAGAAGGGAGGGCAGGGGTCAGGTGTGCGGAGGCCTGGGCACTGGAACGGCTGCTCAGGTTGGGAGGGGACCGATTAAAACCACGTGTCAGGGAGGAGGTGTGGACGCCTCCGGGTATCTCTGCGGGGGATGTAGACACCCCGATGTCACTCCCTGGATAGAGGTGTAGGTGGCCCCGACAGTGCTCAGGAGGGTGGTGTGGACGGCCCTGGAGACCCCTGCCTGGATGGTACAGACAGTTCTTGCTGTCGGCTCCTGGGCTGCGCTCATGGGAGGAACCACCACATCCTCTCCCCAGGCGCTGTACGAGTTGGTGAAATGCAACTTCAATGTGGAAGAGGCCCTGCGAAGGCTGCGGTTCAACGTGAAGGTGATCCGAGGTGAGCAGCGACCTGGCCCTTCTTCCGCGGCGGCCCCACCCTGGGCGCTGCTGACCAGTCTCCCCGGCCGTTTTTGCAGATGGGCTCTGTGCTTGGAGTGAAGAGGAGTGCAGGAACTTTGAGCACGGCTTCCGTGTGCACGGAAAGAACTTTCACCTGATCCAGGCCAACAAGGTGCGGGCTCTGCGGCCCTCCTCCTGCCAGGCTCCACCAGGGGCTTCTTGATCTGGGGAGGGGCTCAGGGTCAGCAGGCACACAGCACACGGCCGACTGGAGGCCTCGTGTCCCGTGTCCCGTGTCGGCCTCCTCGCTGCACGCCCATTGCTGTCTTCTGTAGTTTCTCCTGTCCCCGCAAGAACAAGGTTCTGGTTTTGGGAAAGAATGTGCCAAAAGCTGAACTCAGTAGTTTCTGCCTCACGTTCCACCCCGGGGCCCTGGGCACCTCATCTTCATGTCTGTCCTCTGAGCAGAGCCAGCCGTCTCAGTGTCCAGCACGGACCCCACAGCAGAACCCCTGACACCTGGGGACCGGGGTCTCCTCTTCCCTCCTCCAGGGCCCCAGGTCCTTCTGCCACCCGGACAGACCCTCACGGCAGGCAGGTGCTGCTGAGTGCCGTGGCCTTCTGCCCCCCTTAGACCTTCCGCACATCCTCTGGGTCTCTGCATGTCTGCGGCAGTGCGTGGCCTTCTGTGCCCCTAGACCTTCCCCACATCCTCTGGGTCTCTGCATGTCTGCGGCAGTGCCCTCTGCCCTGTGGCTTCTTGAGCGATAACTTGCAAGCCAGCCTCTTGGCAGTCAGACATCTGTGGCTGAAAACCCTCCCATGGCTCTGAGCGGTGGCTTCTCCGCCTCTGTCTACGCCCCGGTTGGGCACTGAGCCTCTTCAGGGCCAGTGGGCTGTGGCCTTCTCGCTGCTGAGCCTTGCTTCTGCCTTGTGTCCTGGGACCGTGCTCCATTTGGGGCCGATGTCTTCCACTGAAGGGCTGGAGTGAGGAGGTGCCTGCCCGGGGCTGGTGGTGTGGCCCAGGACGTTGCTCGAGTGACTGCGCGGTGCCGTGCACAGGAGCCGTGGACTGTCCTTGTCAGACCCCAGCACCACGTGGTGTTTTGATTGGAGACAGCTAGGGGAGGTGTGGCCGGAGTGTGGTGCTCCCGGGCTACACTTGGAGCCCGTCAGTTTCTGGAGCTCTGGGCCGTGTTTCTGGAGCTCTAGGCGCTGCGGGCTTGTGCCTCTTCCTCCCGGGGTGGGGGCTCTGTCCAGGAGTCTGTGGACCCGGGGGTGTCACTGCCACTGCCACCCCGGGCCTGTGAGCAGCAGGCAGATGAGGTGGACGTGACCGGCCTGGGGCTCATGGTCTGGGATAGTGGGCGAGCAGTAGATAGGGCCTGGAGGGTCCGTTTGTGTGGCTGATGCTACAGAAGGGAAAGAGGGGTCTCAAGCCAGGAGCTGGGGGGTTCTGAGGGGGCTTGAAACAGGAGGCAGTGCCACGGTGCTCCAAGCCCCCATTCCCTATGGTGGGCATAGCCTGTGGGCCTGAGTGGGGTCATGGGTCGGGGCGTCTTGGGTTATCTGAGAGTGGTGGGTGCTGTGCCCCTTCTCTGCTGTCCCGGAGTCCCAGGAGTCGTCCTGGGATGGTGGGGCAGGGGCAGGGGCTGTGCAGCTGGGGACAGAGATGGCGCCTGGCCCCTCCCCACAGGTGCGCACACGGTCCGTGGGTGAGTGTGTTGAGTACTACTACCTGTGGAAGAAGTCGGAGCGTTACGACTACTTCGCCCAGCAGACACGGCTGGGCCGGAGGAAGTACGTCCCGTCCGGAACCACGTGCGTGCAGCGCTCCCCAGCAGTAACGATGGGCGGCCACCCCGCCGGGGGTGGGCACGTGGGCGCCTGGGCAGCACCTCCTGGGTGGGGCGTCCATCCTCTCTGCTGCCCCTCATGGTGCCCTCTCCCCACAGGGACGCAGACCAGGACCTGGATGGCAGCGACCCCGATGGCCCTGGCCGTCCGCGCCCGGAGCAGGACACCCTGACTGGGATGCGCACAGGTGAGGCGTGGGGAGTGTCCCCTGCCCTGGGGCGGCCGTGGGTCCGAGCCTGTGAGCGAGGCCAGGTGGAGCCTCTCCTCGCTGGTGCCCTGTGCTGGGCCAGCCGTCACCAGGAGTGGGCGTCTGGGTGGTGGAGGGCCAGCCAGGCGGTGTGGATGCCACTGCGCACCTCGCTGGGAGAAGCGAGGGCCGGGATCGCGCTTATCCTCTGGGCTTGCTGGAGGGGGCTGTGGCCCCGCCCCTGGGGCGCCCCGCGTGCTGAGGTTGGGGTACATACCAGGCCGTAGTCCCCTGGGAGGACCTGCCTGCCCCAGGGTGGGGACTTAGCCCCGGCCACCAGGACACTCAGGAGGGGCAGGGTGTCCGGAGCTGTCGCCAGCATCTTGCACCTGAGGCCATGACGGACACCAGGGCCTCGAGTGGGATTTTCCCGCGGTGTCTGATGCCATCACGGGAGGGTCCTTTGCTTCTGGCTCTGCGTTGAGATGGTTGAGGCTGGGAGGGTCGCCCCGTTTCCAGCATCTGGTGGTTTCCATGGTTGGGTTGCTCACGGGTGTCCACCTCCGCAGCTTCCTGGAACTGTGGTGAGGCCCTGAGCACTGCGTGTGGGAACAGAACTTCCCCAGACCGTGTGTTGACCCTCGCAGTGCCCAGGCCTTGCTTACACCCTTGTCTCTTGTACTCTGCTTTGGTTTTAAGGATGTGGGCTGTGACCCACTCCGTTGATTTTATGACCTTCTAAAGCTGGGGTCTTTAACCCTGGGGGCTCACAGATTTCCGAGTAACTGGTTTCTTCTGTATTTGTGCGGAGGCTTTTTTGGGGAGGGATCCACAGGCTTTGCTGGACCCAGCAGGGTTGGCAGGAGCTGGCACGGGAGTGGCATGGCTGCAGCCTGGTGCCTGTGGGCGGTCCCACCCTCTGTTGCATTCTCTTTCACAGACCCGCTGAGTGTGGACGGCACGGCCGGTGGTCTCGGTGAGCCTGGAGTGGCCTCTGATGGCCTCCCGTCCTCGGAGCCAGGGCCCTGTTCCTTCCAGCAGCTGGACGAGCCCCCCGCTGGACCCCTGTCCCGTCAGCCTCCAGCCCTGGCCGACCCGGCCTCGTACCCGCCAGCTGTCATCGCTGCGGAGGCAGACGCCAGTCCGAGGCTGGCTGTGGACTTCGCCCTGCCCGAGGAGCTGCCTCTCATCTCCAGCCGTGTGGACCTGAGTGGGGACCCGGAGGGGACTGTGGCCCCTGCACAGGTGGCTTTGTCGGTCACCGAGTTTGGACTCATTGGCATTGGGGACGTGAACCCCTTCCTGGCCGCCCACCCCACGTGCCCGGCCCCCGGGCTACACTCGGAGCCCCTGTCACAGTGAGTGCCACCCCATGCCCGGAGCTTCCCCAGCACTCGAGTGCGGTCCCCCCAGCCCTCAGGCTGCACTGAGGACAGTGGGAGGCATTTGTCCCAAGGACAGTGCGGCGCCACGAGCGGCTCTCGGCGTTTCTGTAGGTTTATTCTTGACTTGTATGTATTTTCTGACTGGAGAACACATTTGTGTGGTCCACATTCTCCACAGATGGGGGCAGGTGCCAGGCTCTCCCACCCCTGCTCCAGCCACCAGCCCCCACCGAGCACCCAGGCCCTGCTGCCGTATTTTGTCGGGGAGGTGAGGCTGGGAGTCTCGAGTCCAGCGCTCAGCACTGGGCTGTGCAGGCACGTGGGGCCGCGCTGACACTCTGCGTCTCTCTTGGTCTCTTCCCTGCAGCTGCAACGTGATGACCTGCTGACTCCTGGCCGTGGGCGGCGTATGCGGCCCAGACTGGACTTAGCACTGCCGCTGGGCCCGCCTCTGTCAGTCTTCCTGACCCCTTCCCCCGCCCCGGGCCTTGGGGTGGCACCTCCTCTGCTTCTGAACACGTCAGGACTGGTGTGAGGTGGCTGGGCCGTGCGCCCTTGCGCCGTCCATGCAGACTGGACCCAGAGCCACACACAACGCCGTCAGCGCCCGGCACTGCCACCCGGGTCCAGGCTGCTGCCTGCACGTGGGATCCGTCAGGCAGCCGTGGACGGAAAAGACCCGGCCTTTGGGACGCGGGGCAGAGCCGGCCACCTAGTCCCTTCCAGCCAGCAGAGGCGAGGGAAGGCGTCACTCCCCCGGCGGGGAGACGGGCAGGACGCCCCGCCCCGCACCAGCAGCCTCCGCCGGGGCGCCCTCCGCTCCCTGCTTGGCTCTGTCTCTCCACACCTGGCAGGGCCGTGGGCTGCCCCAGCCCTGGGGGTCGTGGGCAGCTGCTACTCAGTGCCAACCCCGTGGGGCACAGAGCCATATACCTCGCTGTCCGGCCCCCACCCCGGCCTTCCCTTCCCACCCCATTGTCTCCGCTTCAGGAAAAGCCGCACTTTACACCCCCACCTGCCTCTTCCCCTCCACCCCTGCTGCCCGATCCTGAGCGGTTGGGGTGGGGGCCCCTCAGCAACCCCAGGCGTGGGTTTGGGGAGACAGGTGACTTACACCCCCTTTGCTGTCCTCCCCGGGTACCAAGGCAGGGAGCCTCGAGAGGAGCTGGCCCTGCCGGCCGTGCAGGGGCCACACTCCAGCCTGTTTCCCCAGCCCTGCAGGCCTTCCTTCTGTGGGAAGCTTCCCAGCAAGATGGCTTGGAGTCCTGGCCCCTCTTCCCCGGCCCTTGTCCGTTTCTGTTTCTGTTTACACGTTGGAGTGGGGTCCTCCGTGGGCCGCGGCGCGCCCTGCCCCGGGCGTCGTCCAGCCTCTTGTGCTCGAGCCCCTTTCCGAGTTGGACTCGACCATCCCTCACCCCACCAAGGACCACACTGTGAAGTGATAACTGCCTTGAACCCCCCCTTGCTGTTTTATTTATTAAACTTGATTTGAAGCCCGGGGTGCCTTGTGGTGGGTTGGGTGGGGGCTGGGGGCGCCCGGGGTGCCTTGTGGGTTGGGTGGGGGCTGGGGGCGCCTGGGGTGCCTTGTGGTGGGTTGGGTGGGGGCTGGGGGCGGCAGGTGTCCCTGTCATCTCACTTGAGGTCCTGCATGTCTGTTGGAGGATCCGGGATAAGTCGTGAGCAACAGGCGAGGGGGTGCAGTGGGGGCATGACGTGGCGGGCTACATGTTGTCCACGTCAGTGAGGGAACTGTGGCCATGATGACGGGATGTGAGGAGGGCCCACCTCTGGGTAGAGGTGGTCGGCGCTGCCTCCTAGAAGTGACATTTAAGCTGGAACCTGAAGGAGAATGGGCCTGCTTTGCTGGAAGTTTGCAGAGTCCTGGCAGGTGTGACAGCCTATGCAGAGGGCAGGGGCCTGGGTCTACAGGAGAAGCTGAGGGCACAGAGGTCAGGGGCTGGGCGGGGTGGGGACAGTAGGTCATGAGGCTGAGATTTGTTCTTGGTGTGGAAGCCGCGTGAGGTCTGTGTTGTGTTTTTTCTTTTTTTCTTTTTTATTTTTTTTTTCAGACGGAGTCTTACACTCGCCAGGCTGGAGTGCAGTGGTGCCATCTTGGTTCACTGCAACCTCCGCCTCCCGAGTTCAAGCCATGCTCCTGCCTCAGCCGCCCGAGTGGCTGGGACTACAGGCACCTGCCACCTCGCCCGGCTACTTGTATTTTTTGTGGAGACCGGGTTTCCCCATGTTGGCCAGGATGGTCTCAGTCTCTCGACCTCGTGATCCGCCCGCCTCGGCCTCCCAAAGTGCTGGGATTACAGGCGTGAGCCACCGCGCCCGGCCAAGGTCTGCATTGTTAATAGCGCCCTGCAGGGGCCGTGCAGGCTGGCTGGGTTGCATATTGTCCACATCAACGAGGCAAATGTGGGCATGAGTGGTGATGGGATGCGAGGAGGGCCGTCCCCCAGCTGGGAGGTGACTGGCTTGGCCTGAGGGACTGTAGGTGAGGGAAGATGGACCAGGAACACTTGCACGATGGGCGTGGGAGAGGTCTTGCTAGTGAGCCAGTGCCAGGAGCTGTGAGAACCAGGGCCAGCCCCCGGGCAGCCTGGGCATTTGGGGATGTGTGGAGCAGTTTTCGTGGGAGCGCCGCAGCCTGCTGACGTTTTCTTCAGACGTGCAAGGTGTTCTGTCTTCCGGCTTGCCCTGCCTCCAGCAGGAAATCTTCCGTCCTCTCGGTTTTTGCCTCCAACTGCCTTGAAGACTTTTCACTACCACTGGATTTGAGCCGTTGGATGAGGACGTGCTTTGTTGTCCTGAGCGGTCTGACGAGGACGCGTTTTAGGTACACGTACAGTGTGTAACAGCCTCTGAGACTGGCTGCTTTCGTACTCATTGAAGGCTTCGCCATGTGATTTCGTTTCTGTGTAGCGCTGAGTGAAACTCCATGCTGGGCGTGGGCTGCAGCTCGGTTATCTGCATACCATTATTGAAGGACGTCTTGGTAGCGTCCGTGCTTTGGCAGTTACGCCTCAAGCTGCCCTTGTGCAGGTTTTTGTTTTGACACCACTTTTCAGCCCATTTGGGTGAGTAAAGAAGCCCGACTGCTGGACCGTGTGATAAGAGCATGTTTAGTGAGAACCTGCCCGGCTGTCCTCCTGTGGCCCAGCCGTTTCACACCCACCAGCAATGAGTGACAGCTCCCGAGGCCCACGTCCTCGCCCGTGTTCGGTGGTGTCAGGAGTTTCCGTTTGGCCGTCCGAATCGGTGTGTCGCGGGATCTTGTTTTCCGTAGCCTTTGAAGATGTGTGTAGTTCTGTACCTTCCTGGTGCTCGTAAGTTCTTCGTTCCGACTCCATGCTGCCAAGAGGGATAATTGTCTTTGAGTCTGAAGTGCCGTATTTAACTTGTGTTGTCTTGTCGATTCTCTGTGGTGACATTCGCTTAGGCTTAGCTCTTACATGGATCAAAAGGCCCTAATTCCTCCTCCTCTTCTGAAGTGCGTTTTTACAGGATATAGAATTCTGAGTGGACTGTGTTTTTCTTTGGACATGTTGTCCTCTTCACGCCTGCTTTCTATTGTTTCTGATGAAGAATTTTCTCATTCTTCTGTTATCCTTCATATGAAATCTCTTACCTCTGACTATATAAATGGTTTTCTTTTATTTTTGGACTTTGGCCGTTTGTGAGGTACCTGGGTCTGGTTTTCTTTTTTCTTTTTTTTTTGAGGCGGAGTCTCGCTCTGTCGCCCGCGCTGGAGTGCAGTGGCCGGATCTCAGCTCACTGCAAGCTCTGCCTCCCGGGTTTACGCCATTGTCCTGCTTCAGCCTCCCAAGTAGCTGGGACTACAGGCGCCGCCACCTCGCCTGGCTAGTTTTTTGTATTTTTTAGTAGAGACGGGGTTTCACCGTGTTAGCCAGGATGGTCTCGATCTCCTGACGTCGTGATCCGCCCGTCTCGGCCTCCCAAAGTGCTGGGATTATAGGCTTGAGCCACCGTGCCCGGCCCCTGGGTCTGGTTTTCTAAACTGAGCTACTTCGACCTGAGGGTGGGTGCATTTTAACAGACTTTGAAGTCTTGATTGTTATTTCTGCAAATATTTGTTTTTTTTCTTTCTTAGAGTTCCATTTCTGGAAGAGTATTTCTCAAATTTTTTCTGATGTCCCACTCTCTGTCTTTTGGGGTCTCTGGTACACGTGCCACGTCCTGGGTGTTGTCCCACAGGTCCCTCCAGTCATATGTCACGGCCGTGAGTGTCCCACAGGTCTCTCCAGTTGTGTGTCACGGCCGTGGGTGTCCCACAGGTCTCTCCAGTCATGTGTCACGGCCATGGTGACCCACAGGTCCCTCCAGTCATGTGTCACGGCCGTGGGTGTCCCACAGGTCCCTCCAGTCACTGGTGTCACGGCCATGGGTGTCCCACAGGTCTCTCTAGTCGTGTGTCACAGCCGTGGGTGTCCCACAGGTCCCTCCAGTCATGTGTCATGGCCGTGGGTGTCCCACAGGTCTCTCTAGTCATGTGTCACGGCCGTGGGTGTCCCACAGGTCCCTCCAGTCATGTGTCACGGCCGTGGGTGACCCACAGGTCCCTCCGGTCATGTGTCACAGCCATGGCTGTTGTCCCACAGGTCTCTCTAGTCATGTGTCACGGCCGTGGGTGTCCCACAGGTCTCTCCGGTCATGTGTCACGGCCGTGGGTGTCCCACAGGTCTCTCTAGTCACTGGTATCATGGCCGTGGGTGTCCCACAGGTCCCTCCAGTCATGTGTCACGGCCATGGGTGACCCACAGGTCCCTCCAGTCATGTGTCACGGCCGTGGGTGTCCCACAGGTCTCTGCAGTCATGTGTCACAGTCATGGGTGT
>NC_045454.1:52641384-52643363 GCF_002776525.5 Piliocolobus tephrosceles
TGGGTGTCCCACAGGTCTCTGCAGTCATGTGTCACAGTCATGGGTGTCCCACAGGTCCCTCCGGTCATGTGTCACAGCCATGGCTGTTGTCCCACAGGTCTCTCTAGTCATGTGGCCACAAATGTTGTCTAGCAGGTCCCTCCAGTCGTGTGTTACTGCCCTGGGTTTTGTTCCACAGGCCTCTCCAGTCACTCAGGTTACAACCCTGGGCGTTGCCTCACAGCAATCTCTTTGTACTATTTTTTTCTTTGTCTGTGCTTCTGTTTGAATAATTTCTTTTTTTTTTGTTTTATTTTTTGGAGACGGAGTCTTTGTTGCCCAGGCTGGAGTGCAGTGGCATGATGTCGGTTCACTGCAACCTCCGCCTCCTGGGTTCAAGCGATTCTCCTGCCTCCTGGGTTCATCATGCGAGTCTCCTGCTTCAGCCTTCCCAGTAGCTGGGATTACAGGTGTGTGCCACCACGCCCGGCTAATTTTTGTTGTATTTTTAGTAGACACAGGGTTTCACCATGTTGCCAGTCTGGTCTCGAACTCCTGACCTCGTGATCTGCCCACCTTGGCCACTCACAGTGCTGGGATGACAGGCGTGAGCCAGTGCTGGCCTCTGAATAATTTCTGTCGACATGTCCCTGTCTTTGACATTACTAGTCCTCTTCTGTGATATTCCAGATTGCTGAAATTGTTAATTCCCATATTGTATATTTTAATAGTTGTTCTTAGGTATTTTTAATGTTTCTGCTGAAATTCTCCATTTTCACTTTACCCCATCTTTTCTTCTGCAATCTGCAACCTTTTCATAATGGTTACTTGAAATCATTGTCATTCTGTTCCTTTGTTTTTTTTTTTTTTTTTTTTTTTTTTTTTTTTGAGACAGAGTCTCGCTCTGTCACTCACTCTGGTTGCAGTGGCGCAATCTCAGCTCACTGCAACCTCTGCCTCCCGGGTTCAAGTGATCCTCCTGCCTCAGCCTCCCGAGTAGCTGGGACTACAGGCGCCCACCACCAATTTTTGTATTTTTAGTAGAGACGGGGTTTCACCATGTTGGCCAGGCTGATCTCGAACTCTTGACCTCAGGTGATCCACCTGCCTCAACCCCCCCAAAGTGCTGGGATTACAGGTGTGAGCCACTGAGCCCAGCCCTTTTTTTTTTTGAGATGGAGTCTTGCTCTGTTGCCCAGGTTAGAATGCAGTGGCGTGATCTCAGTTCACTGCAACCCCTGTCTCCCGAGTTTGAGCGATTCTCCTGCCTCAGCCTCTGGAGTGGCTGGGACTACAGGCGCCCACCACCACGCCCGGCTAATCTTTGTATTCTTAGTAGAAATGGGCTTTCACCATGTTGGCCAGGGTGGTCTCAAACTCTTGACCTTGTGATCCATCCACCTTGGCCTCCCAAAGCGCTGGGATGACAGGCGTGAGCCACTGCGCCTGACCCAGAAGTTACACCCTTAAGACCCAGTCCAGGGATGCCAGGGCCTTCAGAAGCAGGAACCAGGGGTCATCATCCACATTATGATCTTTCGGTGCTTCTGTTTCTCTGCTGCCCAAACTGACCTTATTCTCGGGGGCAGTACCCTTTGTGGTGACTGAGATGGCACCAGAAGCTCTAGGCACACAACCCTGCATCTGTGATTCCTGTGGGAAGCCTGTGTCTTGCCCAACAGTTCCAATAAAACTGGGTAAAGTTTGTACCTGGGTGTCACGCCCATAACTGAACCAGGACCTGCCGAGCAGAAAGGGTGTCCTGGTTGGCCAGGCCTGGGTCCCTTGTTCCCCTTTGGTAGCCGGACAGGCCCCGTGGAGGAACAGTAAGGGAGGAGGACGTGGGCAGGCCGGGCGCAGACACCCAGAGGCACGAGCCTCCCATTTGTGTGGCGTGAGCACAAAGGCCAGGAGCGCAGTGCAGGAACAACGTCCCTCTTAGGCCACGGGATCTGAACGGGGGGGGGGGGGGGGGGGGGGGGGGGGGGGGGGGGGGGGGG
>NC_045454.1:52643463-52645814 GCF_002776525.5 Piliocolobus tephrosceles
GTGGGGAGCCGTAGTGGTGGTTTTTTTAGCTGAAGTAGAGTCGGGAGATCTGATGTGATTGGAATGGCTGAGATAGGTTGGAGCTGGGAGAGACCATGGGATGCTGTGTGTTGACTAACAATGTTCTTCCTTGTCCGTGGGGTCTTGCGTTTCTGAGGGTGCACTAGGTGTGGGTAAGGCAGTAAGGAGCAGAGGGGAGGCCGGGCGCGGTGGCTCAAGCCTGTAATCCCAGCACTTCGGGAGGCCGAGACGGGCGGATCACGAGGTCAGGAGATCGAGACCATCCTGGCTAACACGGTGAAACCCCGTCTCTACTAAAAAATACAAAAAACTAGCCGGGCGAGGTGGTGGCGCCTGTAGTCCCAGCTACTCCGGAGGCTGAGGCAGGAGAATGGCGTGAACCCGGGAGGCGGAGCTTGCAGTGAGCTGAGATCCGGCCACTGCACTCCAGCCTGGGCGACAGAGCGAGACTCCGTCTCAAAAAAAAAAAAAAAAAAGAAAAAGGAGCAGAGGGGATACTGTTTTGCCCCAGGAAGGCCTTGCCCCCGCCCCTGTCAGCAGCTGGGTTGATGTGCCCTCTGGAGGAGCCGGGCCGGCCTGGTCACTGCTCGTGTAGCGTAGCTTCGCCTCGGGGTTAGCTGTGGGGTGGTGGAATCGTGCCCTTCCTGCAGCCCAGACCCAGGCAGGAGGACCAGGAGGGCCCGCTCTGCCTTGGGGTTCTTCCGGATTCGTCCCACACCAGGCTCCTAGGACTAATGAGGCCTCCACCGGACTTGGTCTCATCTCTGGAGAGCTCGTAGCTCTCTAGAACAAACGTATTGGCCTCAGCTTTTCGGCGGCCATCAAGAAGTTATTTGTGTTAGTTTATTCAATGCTTTCGTTTTACAGTGAAGTGAAGGTCTTTGGTGACCTCCTGCCTGCTAACGAAGTATGAACATCTGTTCTGGACAGAGTCCGTGGCCTTAGCCAGGGGCCTGCCTGGAGATCGGCCCTCCTGAGACAATTTCTGTGGGGTGGACGTGGCGGAGGGAGAGTTGCTCAGAGCGGATGGTCCCAGACTGGCACTGTCTGGGCCCCTGCTGGCCTGACCCAGCTGTCTGTCTCTCCGTGGTGGTCCTTGTTTCCTCGGTTTGTAGTTGCTGAGTAGAATGGCCAGAGAAAATGCAGGATGCCCAGTTAGTGTCGAATTACAGATAAACGAGTGTGTGAGCGTGTCCCATGCATGCAGGATTTGGGGCACATGCTGAAGACCGGTTTGTTGGTCTTCTGGGATTCAGATGTAACTGGGTGTCCTGTTTGTTACACAGATACCAGGACTCAGCTGGGGGTCCCTGGCGTTTATTGGCTCCATTCCTGGGCCGTTCTCGGGGATGCTGAGACCCTGCCGTGGAGCGCCGCCTCCGCGTGTCCAGCAGAGGGCACCCGTGTCCCCCGAAGGCGGCGCGGAGCCCGGCCCCGGCCCCTGGTCCTGTGGCTTGAGGTCGGGGAGGGAGGGGTGGTGGTCGCTGCGGGGCAAATGTTTCCACCCACCCGGAGCCACGACCCACGGCCTGTGCAGGGAGAGTTGAAAACACGGCCCCTGGTGAGCGCTTGGGAAGTGAACTGTCCCCGCCCTGGTGGGCTGTCTCCAGCCACATCAAGAGAGACAGGACGGTGGTGGCCTCGCCAGAGGCGTTACGCGTTCCCTGGAGCCCCCGCACCACCACCAGGCTTGTTCTTCCTTGAGTCGGAACCAGGTCCTTGGGATCTGTGGGTGCTCAGCAGCTTTGCAGACTAGTTGAGGTCTTCCAGGTGACTCTCCTTGCCTTCACCGGCTCCTGGTTTGGGGGGCAAGGATAGAAGCTACTGTGCATCAGAAGGTTTGTGAATGGGGATTTAACCGAGTGTTTCACAGCGTGGCCCCTGCCATCTCCGCCCCTTGTTCGAGAACACACTGTTGCTTGTGTGTCTCTCCTTGCTGTGACCCAGTGAGAGCTCCCTGCAGTTGTCATGTCCCTGGTTGACCTCAGGCTCCAGGCAGTGAAGTCTTTCAGCATCCCAGTACGCACAGCCTGCGCACACACTGTGTGCCAGCTCCCACTTTCCTGGAGCTTGGGGGAGACGGACAGTGAACAAACGTACAGACTGAGACGGTGGGAGGGGCTGTGCGGTCCGGGTTGTCTGCACGAGGGGCTCTGGCAGGGCGGTTGCGTCCCGGGTTGTCTGCAGGAGGGGCTCTGGCATCTGCATCCCGGGTTGTCCGCAGGAGGGGCTGTGGCATCTGCATCCCGGGTTGTCCGCACGAGGGGCTGTGGCATCTGCATCCCGGGTTGTCCGCACGAGGGGCTGTGGCATCTGCATCCCGGGTTGTC
>NC_045454.1:52645824-52656182 GCF_002776525.5 Piliocolobus tephrosceles
CCGGGTTGTCCGCACGAGGGGCTGTGGCATCTGCATCCCGGGTTGTCTGCACGAGGGGCTGTGGCATCTGCATCCTGGGTTGTCTGCACAAGAGGCTCTGGCAGGGCGGCTGCGTCCCGGATTGTCTGCACGAGGGGCTCTGGAGGTTGCATCCCGGGTTGTCTGCACAAGAGGCTGTGATGGCTGCGTCCCGCGTTGTCTGCACGAGGGGCTCTGGCAGCTGCATCCAGGACTCCTGCTGTGTGGTTTTCTCTGCTGTGACCCGGTGAAGACCCTCACAGAGCACAGCAGACTCGCGGTGCTGAAACTCGGAGGGTTACCCTGTCCCTGACTGGAAGGTGACACTCAATTAAGAGGCACGCCAGGGATTGCAAAGTCTGAGTGGGATTCTGAATTCATGGGTTCCGGATTCTGAATTCGAAGGCAGCAGTTTCCAACCCTTTTAAATCTTGACCCCAGGAAGAAGGACCTTTTACATCTTAACCCGGCAGACACATGATACCTACTTGCACTGTATTTTGTTCAATTCACCCTCAGATGATGTTTCCTAATGTTTGGCCCCGGGTCAAGCATTTCACAAACTGTTTAATCTTCTCTACAATCCCAGGTGATAGCTCCTGTCTCGCCCCCTTTATGCAGACAGACAGAGGGATACCTTAGTTGTCTTTCCATACCATCCACCCCCTCAGCCTTTGCTGCCCACTGCCTGCACGTCAAACCCACTGACGGGCACCTGTTTGACTCCAAGAGCCCTGGGTCAGAAACCTGGGAGACAACTCCTGTTCTGACCTTGGGCAAGTAATTCACCTCTCAAGTCCCAGAGAAGCACAGAAAGCAATGGCAGGTGTAGTGGGTGGCTGCACTTAGGTGGCACCTACTGTGTGCCAGGCCCCCTTCTGCCCACTTCACAGGTTATCTCAAGTCTCCACAGAGTCCATTTGGAAACAGCCTGGAGCTATCCAGGTTGCAATGAGGCACCAAGGTGGCAGAGCCAGTGCTGGGCAAGAGGTGGGAGCTGCAGCTGCTGAACCCGCGAGCTTGCTTGCCTGGGGGTGGCGACCTGGCCCCCAGGGGTGGTCTTGTCTCTAGGGGACCCAGCTTGGGGCCTTGTACCACCACCCGCTTCCAGCTCTGCCATCTGCAGGTGAAGGAGAAAGCCACTGAGGCCTGGCCTCCAGGTCAGGCTCTGTCCCTGCTGGGAGCTGCACTGGCCTCAGGTTCTTCCTGTAAGGGAGGACTGGGCAGCTGGGGGCAGCAGCAGATCCAGCTCTGAAAGCTCTGACAAGAAGTTCCTTGAAGTGTGGTGGACCGCAGTCAGCATATGTAGGAGACGACCCCAATCCTGACCCTAATGCTAATTCTTGCTTCCCCCACCAGATTTTAATCCTTATCCTGCCCAGGGATTTTAAGGGCTGACCCAAATCCCCACCCAAGGGGAAGGATGGAAGGGGGAGCAGCCTCCAGCCTCACCTCCACCCTCTATCCTCCCAGGTCGACCCCACCCCTCTCCCGGATCTCTTCCTCCTGGCTTGGCCCAATCCCACAGCCCCCACTGTCTTCCCCCCTCCCACATGGCAAGCCCCTCCACATGACCTCTCCCTGCTCCCCAGCACACAGTAGGTGCTCAGTCAAGAACCCTGCTTTTCCTTGACTCCAGTAGACGTTGCACCCTCTCCATCTTAGCAGAAAAGGTGGGTGGGCCGTCAAGACTACACTGACAGCAGTGGTCATTTGCAGACAGGCTAAAGTGTGGGGGAAGCGCAGTAGTGATGCTGAAGCCTGCGTTTATGTAGCATTTATGCCGGGCACGGTAACCCTCGCGACCCTAATTCCAACAGGAGCTAGAGCCCCTGCCTCACCGTGAGTGCAGCAGGGGAACCTAAAGCCTGCCAGCTTGCACCGTCTTCCCATCCAGCACCACACTGGGTGTCTTTGCTGTCTCCCAAGAGCCCCTTACCCATGGAATCCCCTCACGACGCCCCCCGCCCCACCTGCAGGTGTCTGACCATCCAGGACCCAGGAAGCAGGGTCGAGGAGCTCCCAGTTGAAGTCCATTGCTGAGATGCACCCTGTTTTGGTGTTGTTGGGGCAGGGGGCTGATGGTGCTGAGCAGGTTTTAGAGGAGGTTCAGGGTGGCGGCAGATCCTGGGGCCCAGCAGCCTTGTTTCTGATCCCAGCTCTGCCACTTCCCAGTACGTGACCGTGAGTGGCAGAGGTCAAGGCTGGACTCCGGAAACGTGGGTCTGACACTCCTGAGGCCTCCCGGGTGGTCCCAGCCGAAAGGACCCAGTGTGGGCCCCTTGGGCCTCGGTTTCCCTGGCTTGGGTGCCCTCAATCCCCAGGCACCGTCAGCTCAGGGCTCCCCAGGACCCGGTGGGGGCTCAGGGCTCCCCAGGACCCGGTAGGGGCACAGACTCCGGCGCCATTTCATGGGGTCCCTGCTCCTGGCGCCCCTGCGCTCTTCTGTGAAACGGGAGGGCAAGTGCGCCACCAGGAACGGGGCCTGGGTTCCGGGTGCGCCGGGGACCCCCACACCGTCGCAAGGTGGGTCCCGAGGAACTCGAGCTCCTAACGTGCCAGGGCAGGATTCTGAGTGTGAGGAGAAAAGAAACTCCTCTGATTAAGCCACGTCGCCCCTTCAACGTGAAGGTGCTTCCTGCTGTCGGAGGGTTCGAGGTGCACAGCGCGGCTGCCACTTCCTGAGGAGGAAAGTGGGGGGACCCGTCCTGCGCCCCTGCCGGTCCCGCCGCTCGCTCCGCGTCTTCCTTCTCCACGTCCCCCCGGGGCTCCGAGGCCCGACGCGCGGGAACCTCCGGCCTCTGACGACCTCACACCCCGGATCAGGGCCGGGACTCCAGGCGGACGCACGAGGGCCCCGTGGTGCCTGCACGCTCGCCCCACCCGCTCCTTTCGGCGCCGCGGGCCGGCGGGGGCAGAGTCCGTGCGCTCCGGGGCCGCCGCTCCCTCCCCTCACCTGCCCTCCCCGACCCGACCCTCCCCGACCCGCCGCTCCCCTCCACTCCCCTCCCCGCCGCTCCCCTCCCCGATCCGCCGCTCCCCTCCCCTCCCCGCCCCGCCGCGCCCCCCCCCGCCCCCCCCCCCCCGTCCTCCCCTCCCCTCCCCTCCGCTTGGGGCGGGCGCCGCGCCCACGTGACCCCGCGGCCGGGCCGGGACGCGACGGGACGCGCTGGGACGGGCGTCGGGGGTCGCGGGGACCATGCAGCGGAGGTGGGTCTTCGTGCTGCTCGACGTGCTGTGCTTACTGGTCGGTAAGAGCCGCGGGACCCGGGTGTGGGGGGGACCCTCCCGGGACGGACACGCCCCCGGCTCCGCGCAAGTTTGCAGGAGAACGGGGAGGCTGCACGCCCTGGTCCCTCCGAGGACCCTGGAGGCGGGACCAGACCTCCCTCCGCGCCCCCCACCGCGCGCGCCGTCCCAGGCCCGGGGGGATGGGGGTCGCGAAAGGCCCGGGGAGCTGGGGCCAGCATCCCCCGCCCCCGCAGCAGGAAGTCACTGCGGAGAGACCGAGCGCGCCTCCCCCCGCCCCGCCCGGGCGGTGATTCATGCGGGCGGCGGCCCCGGCGGGCCGGGAGGTGGGCGCGGCCGCGGGTTACCCCGGCAGGACGTCCGCGCCTCCGCCCCTGGGGTGGGCGCTCCCCGTGCGCACGGAGAGGGCCGACCCTCAGCGCTGGCACCCAGTGCGTCGGTGGGATTCGAACCCCTGCATGTGCGGGGATGTCCAGCCGCCCTCCCGGCTCAGGCAGGGGAGACACTTGGAGATAAAAGTCTGGGTCCCGGGCTTCGGGTGAACGGGGTTGGGGGGTGCCGGGAGAACCAAACCTGTCCGGCGGGTTTGCGGGCCAGACTGGGGGCAGGCCCCCCTCCCGCAGGGTCCCGGGAACAAAGGCCGAGTGTTTGCTCTGTGGCTGAACAGACAATGGCCCCAGAATTCCAT
The DNA here is from genome assembly GCF_002776525.5 of Piliocolobus tephrosceles. Lineage (NCBI taxonomy): Eukaryota > Metazoa > Chordata > Mammalia > Primates > Cercopithecidae > Piliocolobus > Piliocolobus tephrosceles. The sequence goes on from NC_045454.1 coordinate 52,649,780, forward strand.
CCCTGGGGGTGTCCTCCCCACCAACGTGTTTCCTGCTTCTCTGCCATCTCACAGCAGAGGCCAAGTCCTCTTACCTCCCGAAGGAGACCCTTTTTAGGGCGGGCCAGGTACAGCAAGAAGTCCCTGTGGGGTGTCTGCCAGCCCTGGTGCCATTTCCCGAGCACCTGTGGTGTTATTTATTTAAACATTTAGGTGGCACTTTCTGTATGCCAGGCACTAAGCAACCTGCAAAAGCGAAAACATTTCCCTTACAACAGCCTGTGAGGGAGGTGCTGAGTCACCTGCTGGAGGTCACACAGCAGCGGGAGGCCACACAGCAGCGGGAGGTACAGCCGAGATGGGGTTGGGTGTTGCTGCTGTGTGCCAGGGGTGGTGGCCAGGCCAAGTGCACCTCCGTTCTGGAAGCTCACGCACATCACAGTTCAGTCAACACTGAGGTTCCAGATGCTGGCGTGAGGGCAGTGTGAGGGCGGGAAGGCTCCCAGGGGGCTAAATGAAGAGAAGGTGTCTGTTCTGGGGACCCCAGGGAGAGCTTTCCAGGCACAGGGAAGCCCGGCGTCCGTCGGAGTCTCTAGTTGGAGTTGCTGGGGCAAGGAAGTCGGAAACGGAGGCTAACCTGTGTGAGCCTCTGCCTCGTGAGAGCTGTGGGTAGGGGCTGGACTCCCTTCTCAGCATCCTGTAACCCTGACTTTCCACCCCGCTGGCAACTGCAGGAGCCTCCTCCAAGGCCTTTCTCCTCCCTTACAGCAGCTCCAACCCCTCCTGTGCAGGAGCAGAAGCCGGGGTCTTACATCCCAGCTCTCTGGGCAGTCCTGCCACAGTGCTTGCTCCTCCAGCCACTGTCCCGCCTCCAGGCCCCGGCGCTGCCCATTCTTCTTTTTTTTTTTTTCCCTTGAGTCACGCTCTGTCGCCAGGCTGGAGTGCAGCGGTGCGATCTCGGCTCACTGCAACCTCGGTGTCCTGAGTTCAAACGATTCTCCTGCCTCAGCCTCCCGAGGAGCTGGGACGCCACCACGCCCAGATCATTTGTGTATTTTTAGTAGAGATGGGGTTTCACCATGTTGGCCAGAATGGTCTTGATCTCTTGACCTCGTGATCCGCCCGCCCCGGCCTCCCACCGTGCTGGGATTTCAGGCGTGAGTCACCGTGCCCTGCCTGCCCATTCTATTCTGCATTCCCTCCACCTTTCTTGCTCTGTGAGGCAGACCTCTGTTGTCTTCACTGGCTTATTTCCCCAGACTTAGCCAGCGTGGAAGGTGTACGGTGTCCTAGGGCCCTTGAAATTGGCATGTCGGGAAGAGTGTGAGGCTCCCTGCCCCCCCGCTGACATTCAGAACTTAGAAAAGCCACACCCTTTTGTACTTGCCCTGCTGGGCCAAAGGATGCCCTGCCTTGGTTTGTCTCTGGGGTAGCTGATGCGGGCTTTGTTGTGCACCTGCCCCATGGAATAGGGAGCTGCCCTTTGCCCCTGTCCTCCGTCGCTGACTCCTGCTTCCCTGGCCACCCGCAGCTCAGCAGGGCCCCAGGAGCCCCAGTGCCATGGCAACACCTTCCACCAGTGGCTCCTGAATGTGTCTTTGATCCCTGAGGCCAGAGCTGGGTCTGTCCTGGTCACCATGTGGCTGGCCTGTGGCCTGTCATGAGGATCGATGAAGGGGCAAGTGTGTGAACAAAGGCATCTCAGCTGTGCCCCTTCCTTGTTTTTTTCCTGACTTCTCTGGCCAGGTTTTAGGTTAAAATAAGTCCCGCCTTATTTTAACAGATGTTTATTAAACATCTGCTCTGGCCAGGCCCTGATCAGGGTCCGGGGACTGTGCCCTGAACACGACAGGTGCCTCCTGGTGCCGGTGGGTGGATGGGGGAAATTACTGTCAGTGTCCCACGCGTGACTGCATAATTCCACGTGGGATTTGCACGTGGAAGAGGGAAAAAGAGCAAACCTTTCCTTCTGTGAGAGTGGCGCTGGCGTGGACGGTCGGGAGGGGAGATGAAACTGAGAGTGGAAGTTACTCAGAGCTACTCTGGGGCCTGGCACGTAAGTTAGAACTACTTTGGGGCCTGGCACATTGGCTCACACCTGTGATCTCAGCTCTTTGGGAGGCTGATGCTGGAGGATCACTCCAGCCCAGGAGTTTTTGACCAGCCTGGTCAACATGAGACCCCTGTTGCTACTTTTAAAAATTAAAAAAAAAGGCCGGGCGCGGTGGCTCACGCCTGTAATCCCAGCACTTTGGGAGGCCGAGACGGGCGGATCACAAGGTCAGGAGATCGAGACCATCCTGGCTAACACAGTGAATGAAACCCCGTCTCCACTAAAAAAAAATACAAAAATTAGCCGGGCGTGGTGGCGGGCGCCTGTAGTCCCAGCTACTCGGGAGGCTGAGGCAGGAGAATGACGTGAACCCGGGAGGCGGAGCTTGCAATGAGCTGAGATCCGGCCACTGCACTGCAGCCTGGGGGACAGAGCGAGACTCCGTTTAAAAAAAAAAAAAGAAAAAAAGAAAAAGATATTTTGTGCAGAGAGAAGTGCCTGTTCAAAGGCCCTGAGGTGGGTGTGTGCTGGGTTTGTTCAAGCAGCAGAAAGGAGGCTGTGAGGCTGTGAGGGGACAGGGCCTGGGGAGTTTGTTTGTCTGAGGGGGATGGGAAAGCGAGTGTCACTTGGGCCTCCCACGTGCTGTGGAAAAAGCTCTTCCTTGCTGTTTGGTGGGAGTAGAGGTGGGAGACCTTCAGGCCAAGGCCCCAAGGCAGGTGCGTGGGGCCCCAAGGCCCAGCTGGTGAGAGAACCTCACAGCTCCCAGGCTTTTCTTCCCCACCAGCCTCCCTGCCCTTCGCTATCCTGACGCTGGTGAACGCCCCGTATAAGCGAGGATTTTACTGTGCGGATGACTCCATCCGGTACCCCTACCGTCCAGATACCATCACCCATGGGCTCATGGCTGGGGTCACCACCACGGCCACCATCGTCCTTGTAAGGCAGGAGGGGCTCAGAGGGACTGGGAGGGGGACGGGGTGGGCATAGCTTTACCCTGGGGGCCTGACGGGGTGGCACAGCCCTGCCCTGGAGGTCTGTGGGGGCCTGGGGGACACAGCCTTGCCCCGAGTGGTACTTGTGGGTAATAGGGCCCCCTTTCGAGTCCTCAGCTCTCCAGCAGCTTTGGGGAGGCCCGTGGGGAGGAGTGAGGGTTCCTGCGGCTGCCCCGCTTGCAGGTCTCGGCTGGGGAGGCCTACCTGGTGTACACAGACCGGCTCTATTCTCGCTCCGACTTCAACAACTACGTGGCTGCTGTCTACAAGGTGCTGGGGGCCTTCCTGTTCGGGGCTGCCGTGAGCCAGTCTCTGACAGACCTGGCCAAGTACATGATCGGGCGTCTGCGGCCCAACTTCCTGGCCGTCTGCGACCCTGACTGGAGCCGGATCAACTGCTCGGTCTATGTGCAGCTGGAGAAAGTGTGCAGGGGAAACCCTGCGGACGTCACCGAGGCCAGGTGGGTGTGGACTAGCAGCCTTCACTCTTGGGGGGAATGGGAGCTGAAGACGCTGGGAGGCAGCAGGCAGCTGGTCGGGCAGGAGCCAGACCTCAGGGTTCCGTGGGCCCTGCAGACACTGGGAGGCAGAGGGGAGCATGCTCTGTCTCCGTCTCCCCTAAATTTCACGCTCTGCCCTTTTCTGCACTATCTTTTTTTTTTTTTTTTTTTGGAGATGGAATCTCGCTCTGTTGCCCGGGCTGGAGTGCAGTGGCGTGATTTCAGCTTACTGCAACCTCCGCCTCCTAGGTTCAAGAGATCCTCCTGCCTCAGCCCCCCTCGTAGCTGGGATTGCAGGCGTGTGCCACTGTACCGGGCTGGTTTTTGTGTTTTTAGTAGAGACAGGGTTTCGCCATGTTGGCCAGGCTGGTCTCAAACTCTTGACCTTGTGATCCGCCCGCCTCGGCCTCCCAAAGTGCTGGGATTACAGGCATGAGCCACCGCGACCAGCCTTCTGCACTACCTTCTTACTATCTATACTGATAAGTCCTTAAATTTTTCACCTAATTGTTGTCCTTTTTAAAAATTGACATAAAATTTGTGTCAGATAAAATTCACAGTTTTTTCCATTGTAATGTGTACAATTCATTTTTTGTACATTCACAATGTTGTGCAGCCATCTCCTCGTCCTAATTCCAGAATATTTTTGTCACATCAAAAAGAAACCCCACAGGCTGGGCGCGGTGGCTCAAGCCTGTAATCCCAGCACTTTGGGAGGCCGAGGCGGGCAGATCACAAGGTCAGGAGATCGAGACCATCCTGGCTAACACGGTGAAACCCCGTCTCTGCTAAAAATACAAAAAATTAGCCGGGCGCGTTGGCAGGTGCCTGTAATCCCAGCCACTCAGGAGGCTGAGGCAGGAGAATGGCGTGAACCCGGGAGGCGGAGCTTGCAGTGAGCTGAGATCCGGCCACTGCACTCCAGCCTGGGCGACAGAGCGAGACTCCGTCTCAAAAAACAAAAACAAAAACAAAAAAGAAACCCCACAACCTGGGGAACGTGGCAAAACCCCGTCTCTACAACAAATCAAAACATGAGCAGCCACGATGGGGTGCACCTGCAGTCCCAGCCCCGTGATGGGGTGCACTGCACTCCCAGCTACTGTGGAGGCTGAGGCAGGAGGATCCCCTGAACCCGGGAGGCAGAGGCTGCAGTGAGCCAAGATCATGCCACTGTATTCCAGCCTGGAAGACACAGTGAGACCTTGTCTCAAAAAAAGAAAAGAAAGAAAAGAAGAGAAAAAAGAAAAAGAACCCTTGTGCTCATTAGCTGTCGCTCCTCCCCCAGCGCCTCGGAACCACCACCATCCTACTTTCTGTCTGCGGATTTGCCTGTTCTTAATGTTTCATATAAATGGAATCATACGCTAATGTGGTCTTTTGTCTCTTTTACTCTTTCTTTCTTTTCTTTTCTTTTTGAGACAGAGTCTTGCTCTGTTGCCCAGGCTGGAGTACAGTGGTGCGATCTTGGCTCACTGCAACCTCCGCCTCCCGAGTTCAAGCGATTCTCCTGCCTCAGCCTCCACAGTAGCTGGGACTACAGGCGCCAGCCACCATCCCCGGCTAATTTTTTTGTGTTTTTAGTAGAAACAGGATTTTACCACGTTGGTCACTGTGGTCTTGAACTCCTTACCTCATGATCCACCCACCTCGGCGTCCCAAAGTGCTGGGATGACAGGTGTGAGCCACCGCGACCAGCCCCTCTTTTTCTTTTTCTAAATTAAAAAAATGTCAGGGGGGCCAGGCAAGGTGGCTCACACCTGTCATCCCAGCACTTTGGGAGGCCAAGGTGGGTGGATCACCTGAGGTCGGGTGTTAAAGACCAGCCTGGCCAACATGCTGAAACCCAGCCTCTACTTAAAATACAAAAATTATCCGTGCATGGTGGCGCACGCCTATAATCCCAGGTACTCGGGAGGCCAAGGGAGAGAATCACTTGAACCTGGGAGGCAGACGTAGTGAGCCGAGATTATGCCATCGTACTCCAGTCTGGGTGAGAGAATGAGACTTAAAAAAAAAAAAATGTTTTTTGCCTCCAGGGTTCATGCCATTCTCCTGCCTCAGCCTGCCGAGTAGCTGGGACTACAGGCGCCTGCCACCACGCCCGGCTAATTTTTGCATAAGTTAGTGCATTCTTGAATGTTTTTGAAGTTCATCCATGCTGTAGCATTCTGTCAGTTTTTGCTTTATGTATTTTGTGATTCTGTTGTTTAGTATATTTACCTTTGTAATTGTTTTTTTTTTTTTTTTTTTGAGACGGAGTCTTGCTCTGTCGCCCAGGCTGGAGTGCAGTGGCCGGATCTCAGCTCATTGCAAGCTCCGCCTCCTGGGTTCACGCCATTCTCCTGCCTCAGCCTCCCGAGTAGCTGGGACTACAGGCGCCCGCCACCTCGCCCGGCTAGTTTTTTTGTATTTTTTAGTAGAGACGGGGTTTCACCGTGTTAGCCAGGATGGTCTCGATCTCCTGACCTCGGGATCCGCCCATCTCGGCCTCCCAAAGTGCTGGGATTACAGGCTTGAGCCACCGCGCCCGGCCTGTAATTGTTATATCTTTTTGATAGATTGACCATTTCATCATCATAGAATGATATATATGAGTTTTGTCTCAATTTTATCTTGATGTCTATTTTGTCTGATATTAATATCGCTATTCTGGTTCTCTTTTTGTTACTGTTTGCTTATAATATTTTTTTCCCCATTCTTGGACTTTCAACTTGTTTATGTCTCTGACTCTAAAGTAAGTGTCTTATACCTAGCATAAAATCGGGCCATGTTTTTTAGTGTATTGTCCAATCTCTGATTTTGTTTTGAGACAGAGGCTCACTCTGTTGCCCAGGCTGGAGTGCAGTGATCTCAGCTCACTGCAGCCTGGGACTCCC
>NC_045454.1:52656282-52659510 GCF_002776525.5 Piliocolobus tephrosceles
GGTATGTGTGTTTTTTTTTTATTATATATTAATCTTTTTATTGAATTAAGGCATTTAATTAAACTTTGACTTTTAATTGGAGAGTTTATTTATATTCAATGTAATTCCTGATAAGGAAGGACCTCTCATTTTGTTTAGGTTTGCTTAGGTTATTCCTTCTTTTTTCAATTCCTCATTACTGTCTTTCTTTTGTTTTGCTTTTAATTTTTTTTTTCTTTTACAGAGGGGGTCTTGCTATCTTGCCCAGGACTCAAATTCCTGGACTCAAACCATCCTCCCGCCTCTGCCTTCCAAGTAGCTGGGACTACAGGCATACACCACCACATCTGGCTGGTTTTTATTTTTTTTTTATAGAAATAGGGTCTCACCATGTTGCCCAGGCTGGTCTCGAATGCCTGGGCTCGAGCAATCTTCCCGCCTCAGCCTCCCAAAGTGCTGGGATTACAGGTGTGAGCCACCGAGCCTGTTCAGGCTAAATAATCTTTTTTTTTTTTTTTTTGTAATTCTCTTTTTTTGAGACAGAGTCTGGCTCTGTTGCCCAGGCTAGAGTGCAGTGGTGCAATCTTGGCTCACTGCAGCCTCCACCTCCTGGGTTCAAGCACTTCTCCTGTCTCAGCCTCCCAAGTAACTGGGATTACAGGTATATACCACCACGTCCAGCTAATTTTTTGTATTTTGAGTAGAGACAGGGTTTCACCATGTTGGCCAGGCTGGTCTCAAACTCCTGACCTCAGGTGATCCACTTGCCTCGGCCTCCCAAAGTGCTGGGATTACAGGTGTGAGCCACCACGCCCGGCCGAATAATCTTAATTGACCTGTTTTCTTTCTTTGTTGTTTTCTTTTTTTCTTTTTTGTGTTAATTGACCTATTTTCTTTGTTTTCTTGAGTTGGAGTCTTGCTCTGTCACCCAGGCTGGAGTGCAGTGGTGTGATGTTGGTTCACTGTAACCACCGCCTCCCGGGTTCAAGCAATTCTCCTGCCTCAGCCTCCCGAGTAGCTGGGATGACAGGTGTGTGCCACTGCGCCTGGCTAATTTTTGTATTTTTAGTAGAGATGGGGTTTTGCTCTCTTGGCCAGGCTGGTCTCGAACTCTTGACCTCGTGATCCGCCTGCCTCAGCCTCCCAAAGTGCTAGGATGACAGGTGTGAGCCACCGCGCCCGGCCAATTGACCTATTTTAAAGTTCACTGTCTCTTCTGCTTCCTCAGACCTGCTGCTGAGCCTCTCTCAAGTGATCTTCCATTTCAGATAAATCTTTATTTCGTTCCTTTTATAACTTCTGTTTGATATTCTCTGTTGGATGAGACAATGTTCCCATATTCCTTTGGCTCTCTGAGCATTTTATTCATTTATTTATTTATTTTTACTTTTTTTCTTTGAACCTATTTTAAATGGCTAACTAAAAGTGTTTGTCTAGAACCCAGGCTCAGTGGCACATACCTGTTGTCACAGCTATTTGGGAGGCTGAGGCAGGAGGATCGCTGGAGCCCAGAAGTTCAAGTCAGGCTCTTTCTTAAGAAAGAAAGTTCGCCGGGCACGGTGGCTGAAGCCTGTAATCCCAGCACTTTGGGAGGCCGAGATGGGCGGATCCCGAGGTCAGGAGATCGAGACCATCCTGGCTAACACGGTGAAACCCCGTCTCTACTAAAAAAAAAAATACAAAAAACTAGCCGGGCGAGGTGGCGGGCGCCTGTAGTCCCAGCTACTCCGGAGGCTGAGGCAGGAGAATGGCGGGAACCCGGGAGGCGGAGCTTGCAGTGAGCTGAGATCCGGCCACTGCACTCCAGCCTGGGTGACAGAGTGAGACTCCGTCTCACAAAAAAAAAAAAAAGAAAGAAAGTTCATAGTAAGTCCAACATCTGGGTGTCCTAAGGGACAACGTCTATTAATAGATTTTTTTTTTCCTGTGTATTGTTGGCCACACCTATGTTTTTCTACATGCCTTGTAGTTTTTTTGTTTGTTTGTTTTGTTTTGTTTTTTGAGATGGAGTCTTGCTCTGTCGCCCAGGCTGGAGTGCTGTGGCATGATCTCGGCTCACTGCAACCTCCGCCTGCCCGGGTTTAAGCAAATCTCCTGCCTCAGCCTCCTGAGTAGCTGGGATGACAGGCACCTGCCACCTCACCTGGTTTCTCCATGTTGGCCAGGATGGTCTCGATCTCTTGACCTCGTGATCTGCCCGCCTCGGCCTCCCAAAGTCCTGGGATTACAGGCATGAGCCACTGTGCCCAACCTGTTTCGTTTTGTTTTAAACTGGGTGCTTAGAATATTATAATGTAGCAACTCTGGAAATACGATCCTACCCCCTCCCCTGGGTTTGTTCTTGCTGTTTGTTGCAGGAGTTATTTGTTTAATTTAAAGTCTGTATTTTGTCCCGTGGGGCTGTTTCCTCCTGTTCTTTTAGCCTAGTGGTCAGTGATAGGATAGAGATTTCCTTCAACGTCTGGAACCAAAGAAACCCACAAAAACCTCCACAAGTCTGTGTGCATGTGAGGTCAGGCCTTCCGTGGTTCAGCATGTTTTCAACTCTTAGCTTTCGCTTCCTGTGTGTGCAGAGCCTGAAGGCGGCCAGACGTGAGAGCTTCGCTGAGGGCCCTCGGGCCCTCGCAGGCCTCTCCTGAGCTCCTGCACAGCTCTGGTCTAGGTTCCAAGCCTTCCTCGCCCGTAGCATTTCATTCCCTGGCCTTTCCCCCTGCTCTGTTTGGTTGCTCTGTTGTTTGCCTCATCTCCTGTCACTGGCCCCAGGCAGCAGAGAATAATAAATGTGTTGTGAGTGTTTCCTCCAGGTGTCCCCCAGGTAGCATCTCAGCACCGCAGAATGTCCAGTCAGGTGAGATCAAGGCCAGCCCTTGAGCCATACTCCTGTCCATAGTTGCAAATAAAGTCTGTTCTTGGAATCTGCTGGGCGTGTGGTCTGTTAGTCTGTTTTCCTCAGGCCACCACCAGTCTAGGCGGTGGGAGAGGGACCAGGATGAGTTAAAACGCCACAAAGCTGTTTGTTCTGAGATTCATCTGGTTTGTCTCGATCAAGTCTTCTGGTTGCTGCAAGCTTTTGATTAGTTCCAAGAAAGCTGGTTGTGACTTTTTGGCCATGTTTAAAAATTGCTTTTGAAGTTTCTTGCTCTATTTTCTGTCTTTCATTGATATCCTTCACTGAATCTTGAATTCATATAAAAAGAAGTCGGCCAGGCGCGGTGGCTCAAGCCTGTAATCCCAGCACTTTGGGAGGCC
>NC_045454.1:52659520-52671284 GCF_002776525.5 Piliocolobus tephrosceles
AACCCGGGAGGCGGAGCTTGCAGTGAGCTGAGATCCGGCCACTGCACTCCAGCCCGGGCGACAGAGCAAGACTCCGCCTCAAAAAAAAAAAAAAAAAAACAAACAAAAAAAACGTATAAAAAGAAGTCTTCCCTCAGTTCCGCAGATGGGAGAAAATCCTGAAAGGAAACAGTGAAAACGAAACTGTGGTGTTGCCTGCTTGCCAGACGCGATCGTCTGCCCTGGGCTTTGGGTTCAGGCCGCAGGGTCTTCTCGGATGAGGCATCTCGTGCCACAGCCCCAGCCAGAGACTCTTATTTCATTATCAGATAACTGGAACAGAAAAGGGGAACCGTTTCTGCTACTGGGATTTGACTACATCTAACAGCAGCAGCCTCCGTGTCGAACCCTCCTTTCTGTGGGAGGGGCCGGGACAAGGGGGCCGTTGGAAGACGCTGAGAGCCACCTGCTCCTTCTCTTTCCTCAGGTTGTCTTTCTACTCCGGACACTCGTCCTTTGGGATGTACTGCATGCTGTTCTTGGCGGTGAGTCTGTTTCTCCGGGGCTTGCTTGTCGGGGGAGCCGTGGCGAAGTCACTCCCTTCCCTGGACCTCAGTTTTTCCAGCTGTAAAATGGGTGGGTAGTGGTGGTGATGGGGGGCTAACTGATTTGTGTATAAAAACAGGAGGCCCCGGGCTGGCCGGTGTTTGCCTCAGGTCTCAGTGTTGCCATCTGTGCAGTGGGAGGGGAGCGCCCGCCGGGCGCACAGGCTGACGCGTCCTCCCCCCACCCCAGCTCTATGTGCAGGCGCGGCTCTGTGGGAAGTGGGCACGGCTGCTGCGGCCCACCGTCCAGTTCTTCCTGGTGGCCTTTGCCCTCTACGTGGGCTACACCCGCGTGTCTGATTACAAGCACCACTGGAGCGATGTGCTTGTTGGACTCCTGCAGGGGGCACTGGTGGCTGGCCTCACGGTGAGCTTCTCACCCTAACTCCAGCCATCCCCTGTGTTGTCCAGAGACCACTCGCCACCCACCCCTCGTCCTGCCCTGGGCACCCTTGCCCACTGAGTCCTTCCCTGGGCCTCCTCCCTGTCAGTCCTCCCTGGGACCCCTCCTTCTGCCCCCATTTCACCCCAGGGACCCCTTTCCCCCAACCCCAGTCCTTCCCTGGACCCCCCTGCACCCCCCATTGCTCCCCGGGACCCCTTCCCGGGCACCCCAGTCCTTCCCTGGACCCCCCGGCACCCCCCATTCCTCCCTGGGACCCCTTCCCGGGCACCCCAGTCCTTCCCTGGACCCCTGGCCCTGCTGCAGTTCTTCCGTGGGCCTGTCGGCTCCCTAGTGCTCCCCACTGGTCCTCCACCAATAGCACTCCCTTCCCACCCCAGGCACTTTTCCTCTCATTGCCCACCGAGGCCTCTCACTCCCACCCGGGACCCTGTTCATTCCCCTCCTGCTCATGCCCGTGTCCCTGGTACCTGGCCAGCCCCCTGCCCGTTCTCACCTCTCTCTGCTCTGCCAGGTCCGCTACATCTCAGACTTCTTCAAAGTCCGACCCCCACGGCACTGCCCGCAGGAGGAGGAGCTGGAACGGAAGCCCAGCCTGGCGCTGACGTTGACCCTGGGCGAGGCGGACCACAACCACTATGGGTACCCGCACTCCTGCCCCTGAGGCTGGACTCCGCCCAGGCAGGGAGCGGCTGTGAGTCCAGCTGAGGCCCACCCAGGTGGTCCCTCTGGCCCTGGTTAGGCACTGAGGGCTCTGGACGGGCTCCAGGAACGCTGGGGTGGTGGCGGCAGTGAGCTGGCTCTGCTGCCCCCTGCCCTGCACTGGACCAGGGGTCTGGGGATGCCTGGGTGGCCTCAGCATTTGGAGGGGGATCTGTTCCCATCGGTCCGCAAATATCCCCTTCTTTTTATGGGGTTAAGGAAGGGACCGAGAGATCAGAGAGTTGCTGTTTTGTAAAATGTAATGTACATGTGGTTTTTAGTAAAATAGGGCGCCTGTTTGACAAGTGGTCTCAGCGCCTCTGTTCCTTGTGGCCGTTCTGGGACCGCGCTCCTCACATCAGAGGGCTCCCCTGCCGGGCTGGGCGGCGCGGGTGTCAGGCACACTCACCTGCTGTGAGGGTAGAAGACAGAAGCCTGCCCCTTGCGTTTCTCCAGCACAGCGCTGGGGTCAAGGGTCAGGTGGATCCGCCCACACAAGGGTCATTTCACTGCGGAGAGGGCCCTAAACAAAAGGCTCTCCGGCGGAAGGGCCCAGCCTCCCTCGGGGAGGCCTCGCTGGGGGGACTGGAAGGCCTTTGCCCCAGGTTCCTAGTAGAGGCTCCTGAACAGAGGCTCTTGGGCTAAACGTGGTGTGAGTGAGCATGTGGCTGGACCCCCCCAGGGCCTGAGTCCTCGCACCAGCTGGGCTCGGAGTCTGGGTGCGGAGGACAGTATCCCTGGGGGGTCCGCTGGGTAGAGCCTATTGTCAGGCCTGAAGGATCGCACACAGGATTTTAGCCTGGAGCCGACACCTCAGCCCCCTTATGAGCCCCTTCCACAGGTTCGTCCAGCCCTGTGTCCTTTAGGCCCAAAGCTGATCTCTCTGGCTCGAACCCCTCCCTTCTGCTCATGTCAACCCCTGTGCACCTGGAGGCCACGCTTCTGAAACGGGTAATTCAGGGGCCGGTTTCCCTGAAATGATTATAGAACATACAGAGCTTACTTTTTCGATGGAGAGTAAAGGGTAAATTTGTTTTTGTACAGTGGGTGACTTAAGTACCTGCCAGCGTTTCATTTGCACCTGGAACCTATCTTATTCCCCAGGCCCTGCAGGGCGTTGCTATCAGGCCTTAGCCTACGGTGAGGGTAATGTAGCACTTGGGTGGGGGGCGGTGGGGGACAAAGATGCAGCCTGGGGGACCCACCCTAGGGGCCAAGATGGGGGATACCTGCCCTTGGCGGATGGGAAGGAAGGAAGGAAGGTGACCCAGACACTGCAGAACTCTAGCTGAACGTCAGGGACTTGGCTCCATGCGGGTGTCAGACAGGTTCCTGGCCAGGAAAGTCACACTGAAGCTTCCCAGGGCCAAGGAGCTCAGGTCTCCCAGGATGCAGACTACGAGGGTGTATCTGGGCTCAGAATGTGAGCCTCTGGCAGTGGATGGGGGAGAGGTTCCCAGCCTGACCCCGCAGACAGAGTCACTTGGATCAGGAGCAAATGGGAAAGACCCAGGTGCCCTGACATCAGCCAGCACCTCAGTCTCCTCCCAGGTGCAATGGCCTTGAAAACCAGGACCACAGTGAGGATTGAGGCAAGTCTGTGGACGCAGCTACAGTGCGCACGACTCGTGTGGTTTGCTGGGGAGCAGGTGGCCGTGCCGGGACAGCCAGTGAAGAGTAAGGAGCAGAGGAAGCTCGGGGTGAAGGAGACGACGTAGCTGAGTCCAGCTGTCGGCCTTGACTTGGCCCGGGGGGGTCTCAACGCTTCGGAAAGACCACGGGCACCACCTATGACAGCAGAGAAGGAAAGAGCTGTGCTGACCGGAGCCATCCCCAGAGGGTCCCCAAAAGCCAGAAGGGCCCAGCTTTGGGAGCCAGTGGCCTCTTGCTGTTTGCGTGCTGCCCAGCTGGACCCCGCATGCACTGGTCTGCATCTGATGAGAAAAGCCGGGACGCAGCGTGTCAGGCACAGGACTTCTCACAGAGTCCCAGCACCAGGAGAGCAGACACGCTGGGAGTTAGGACACATTTCTGCACCCACACGGAGCTATGGGGAAGCTCTCATGCATAATTTTAGGTTTATACTGCCCACACCCTTATGGTTTTATGGAAAAAATAGTATTTTCTCTCCTTGTACAAGGAGGGTATTTTTTTCTGTTGTTTCTCACAGGAAACTCAGATTCTTAGCCATGTAAGTATCATTTTCCATGGCGATGTCCTCGTGGTCCAGTATTTCTCCTACCTTCTGAGGTTAATTGGTTTTTGAAAAACTCCTGAGTATTTGATGAGAGGCAGAAATTATTTGAGCTTGTGAGCCACAATACGTGATTGTGGTTTTGTAGGAAATAATACATACTTTGTTTTTTTAGAGATGGGATCTCATTCTGTTGCCCAGACTGGAGTGCAGTGGTGCCGTTACTGCTCACTGCAGCCTCGACCTCCCAGCCTCAAGCGATCCTCCTGCCTCAGCCTCCTGAGTAGCTGCAACTACAGGCGTCCAACACACCCACTTTCATGATTACTTTTTTTAATAGGTGCATACTGAAGTATTTAGGAGTGAAATTTTGTGATGTCTTCAACTTACAATATTTCATAATACAGAAGCAAACATGGCAAACTGTTAGTGGCTGTTAAGTCTGTGTGCTGTGCATGTGGATATCATGATGCTACTCTTTGAAAAAATTTATCTTAAGTCAAAAAAGGAACACGCTGCCTGAGAAAATGGTCCTAAGTTCAAAATGTCATTACCTTTACTTTTAGTGGGACAATATTTATTTATTTATTTATTTTTTTGAGACGGAGTCTCACTCTGTCCACCAGGCTGGAGTGCAGTGGCGCGATCTCGGCTCACTGCAAGCTCCGCCTCCTGGGTTCACGCCATTCTCCTGCCTCAGCCTCCCTAGTAGCTGGGACTACAGGCGCCCACAACCGCGCCCGGCTAATTTTTTGTATTTTTAGTAGAGACGGGGTTTCACCGTGGTCTCGAACTCCTGACCTTGTGATCCACCCGCCTCGGCCTCCCAAAGTGCTGGGATTACAGGCGTGAGCCACCGCGCCCGGCCTATTTATTTATTTTTGAGAAGGGGTCTCGCTCTGTTGCCCAGCCTGGATGGCACGATCTCAGCTCACTGCAACCTCCGCCTCCGGGGTTCAAGCGATTCTCCTGCCTCAGCCTCCTGAGTAGCTGGGACTACAGGTGCCCGCCACCAGCCTGACTAGTTTTTGTATTTTTAGTGGAGACGGGGTTTCAGCATGTTGGCCAGGCTGGTCTCGAACTCCTGACCTCAAGTGATCCACCCGCCTCGGCCTCCCAAAGTGCTGGGACTATAGACGTGAGCCACCGTGCCTGGCCACATTATTTAAACTTTTAACGTTAGTTATTAGAGCTTGATACAGGAAGGCGGTGTTTCCTCGACTTCACACGGCAGTGGTGTGGCCTGTGGCCTTCTGGACCGCGTTGGTGATGGGGATTTGGGGTCTGTGAGCCCCCAGGGGTGGTTCAGCAGTGTGGTCTGGGCGTTTCCCAGAGGCTTGTTGAGCCCCAAGCCTGGTTGTCTGCCCCCAGTGCTCTCAAGTGCTGACCGTCTCCTACGGCAGGAAGAGGCATATTGTCCTGCATTGTAGGGAATCCGTTCTTGCGTCTCCCGCCGCATATTTTCAGGAGCTGGACAGCTCCCAGGTCTCATCCTTCGCCTGTTGACTTCTCATTTCTGAGACATAACGAGCTGCAGCATTTTGTTAGCCTGGTTTTGAACAGTTGTAAGTTGTTGGATCTGAGCCTAGTTTTGTTTGTTTTAACTTGGAATTGCTGTTTTGTAAGCAAGCAGCCTAGTTTAGACATTTTAATGACATTGCAAGGATAGGAAATCTCCGGGAAGAGTTAGCAGACAAGGCCGAGTGTGTGGTGAGGGCATTGCACAGCAGGTGGAAGCTTAGGTTACTGGGAATTACTCGGTTCCAGCAATGGGATTTATGAATGAATTCGCCCAGTGAATGAATGGATGATGACTGAGGAAAGAAGACTTAGATGTGATTCCATGGCCCTCGCCTGGGGTCAGGGCGGGGTGGGTGCGGACGGGAGGGTGTCGCGGCAGGTGTTCACCCGTCTGGAAACCCCCCATGTGGACAAGCAGCGCAGCTTCCCTGCAGGGGTTTCCTGGGTCCGGGGCCACACCGCAGGCTGCACCTCAGGGAGTCCACAACATAACATGAGAGACTTTTGTCCTAACTTTGAGCAGTGTGTACAGCAGTTGAGATATCTAATGGAAAAGGAATAATATGCATTTGGAGGGGCGGGTGTTTCTCTTTTTTGAGACAGGGTCTGGCTCTGGTGCAACCACTGCGCGCTGCAGCCTCGACCTCCCAGGCTCAAGCGACCCCCCCGCCTGACTCCCGAGTAGCTGGAAGTACAGATGTACGCTACCACGCCTGGCTAACTTTTATATTTTTTTATAGAGACTGGGGTTCTGCCATGTTGCCCAGGCTGGTCTGGAATTCCTGGTCTCAAGCAATCCTCCTGCCAGCCTCCCAGAGTGCTGGAATTACAAGTGTGAGCCACTGCACCTGGCCAGTAGTATGGTTTTTCTAAAGACAAAATGATTTTCAAATGATGAATCGATGGAACAGCAGCTAAATGAAATGAAACTCCGTGTTAGGAAGGAAATGCCACATGCAGTGCTTACCGAGAGGCAGATGGCACAACTGGTCTTAGGGACTCATGTGGAATCGATATTACGCTGCTAAATTCTCCAGCTCTATTTCAGATTAAAAGACTTACATTTTGTAATCAATTAATTAATTGATAAAACATCCTAGTCCACATCCTGACCTGATCTATTATAAATGTTTGAAAGCACCTTCCTCTAGATGTTGGACGATGAGTTGAAAATCCTAGACGGTTATGCAGGTGGTTTATGATATGTGTGGACCTTGAAACACAGGAAGGGCATGACGTCTTATGTCGGAGCTTAGAGCAAGCACCTGTCCAACGTTAAAGCCCCCCCATCAATCCAGTGGCTCCCTGTTACCTTCTGCTCTGTGGCAAATTCCGGACTGGCCAACATGGTGAAATGCTGTCTCTACTCAAAATGCAAAAATTAGCAGGGCGTGGTGGTGGGTGCCTGTAATTCCAGCTACTCAGGAAGCTGAGGCAGGAGAATCGCTAGAACCCAGGAGGCAGAGGTTGCAGTGAGCCGAGATCGCGCCACTGCACTCCAGCCTGGAGTGAGATTCCGTTTAAAAAAAAAAAAAAACAAGAAGTCTTCCTGGATATGGTGGCTCATGGCTGTAAACCCAGCGCTTTGGGAGGCTGTGGCAGGAGGATCGCTTAGCCCAGGAGTTTGGGGCTGCAGTGGTGCCGTGCACTCCAGCCTGGGTGACACAGTGAGACTCTGTCTCAACAAGATAAAGAAAGAAAGAAAGAAGTCTTTCCAGTGGATGTGAAATCAGCAGTGTCTCCACTGGGATTTGAAGTTTGCCATATCGATTGACTCCTACTTCCAGAAAACAATTCTCTATAGCATGAAATACTGTTTGACAGCATTTGACACACAGGAGAACCTCCCTCAAAATTGGAGAGGCCGGGCGCGGTGGCTCAAGCCTGTAATCCCAGCACTTTGGGAGGCCGAGACGGGCGGATCACGAGGTCAGGAGATCGAGACCATCCTGGCTAACACGGTGAAACCCTGTCTCTACTAAAAAGTACAAAAAACCAGCCGGGCGAGGTGGCGGGCGCCTGTAATCCGAGCTACTCGGGAGGCTGAGGCAGAAGAATGGCGTGAACCCGGGAGGCGGAGTTTGCAGTGAGCTGAGATCCGGCCACTGCGCTCTAGCCTGGGCGACAGAGCCGGACTCCGTCTCAAAAAAAAAAAAGAAAAAAAAAAAAAAAAAAACAAAATTGGAGTCTATCCTGTCAAATCCTGCTGCTGCTTATCAGCTAAGTTTACGTAATATTCCTTTTTCTTTTCTTTTGTTTTGAGACAGGGTCTTGCTCTGTTGCTCATGCTGGAGTGCAGTGGTGTGATCATAGCTCACGGCAGCCTTGACCTCCTGGGCTCAAGCCATCCTCCTGGCTCAGGTTCTCAAGTAGCTGGGACCACCGGTGCAAGCCACCACACCCAGCTAATCTAAAAAAATTTTCTGTAGAGACAGGGCCTCCCTATGTTGCCCAGGTTGGTTTTGAACTCCTGGGCTCAAGTGATCCTCCTGCCTCGGTCTCCCAAAGTGCTGAGATTACAGGCGTGAGCTGCCGTGCCCGGCCAGGTTAGTTAAGAATCTAAATCCTTTGTTGTTATTTCAACGATGTTCACAGCTTCTTCACCAGGAGAGAATATTTTGTCTCAAGAAACTACTTTGTTCATCCATAAGAAACACACCCTCATCTGTTCCATTGTATCATGAGATTGTAGCAATTTACTCACGTCTTCAGCCTCCACTTCTTCTTCTCTTGCTATTTCCACTACATCTGTGGCTCCTCCCTTCACTGAAGTCTTGAATCTTCCAAAGTCATACCTGAGGGTTGGAGTCCACTTATTTTTTATTTTTTATTTTTTTTTGAGACGGAGCCTCGCTCTGTCGTCCGGGCTGGAGTGCAGTGGCCGGATCTCAGCTCACTGCAAGCTCCGCCTCCCTGGTTTACGCCATTCTCCTGCCTCAGCCTCCCGAGTAGCTGGGACTATGGGCGCCCGCCACCTCGCCCGGCTAGTTTTTTGTATTTTTAGTAGAGACGGGGTTTCACCGTGTTAGGCAGGATGGTCTCGATCTCCTGACCTCAAGTGCTCAAGTGCTGGGATTACAGGCTTGAGCCACTGCACCTGGCCGGAGTCCACTTATTTTAAACTCCTGTTAATGTTGAGTTTCTTGACCTCCTCACATGAATGAATCATAAGCGTTCATAAGCGTTCTGGCATCTAGAAGGTGCATCCCTTTCAAAGGTTTTCGATTTGCTTTGCCCCGATTCACCAGGGGAGTCCCTATCTGTAGCAGCTGTAGCCTTACAAGATACAAGATGTATTTCTTGGCCAGGTGTGGTGGCTCATGCCTGGAATCCCAACACTTTGGGAGGCGGAAGCAGGTGGATCACCTGAGGTCAGGAGTTTGACACCAGCCGGCCATGGTCTCACCATCGTCTGAACATGGTGAAATCTTGTCTCTACTAAAAATACGAAAACTAGCCAGGCATGGTGGTGTGCGCCTGGAGTCCCAGCTACTCGTGAGGCTGAAACAGGAGAGAATCACTTGAACCCAGGAGGCGGAGGTTGCAGTGAGCCAAGATCGTGCCACCACACTCCAGCCTGGGCAAGAGAGTGAGACCATGATTCAAAACAAACGAACAAACAAAAAGATGTATTTCTTGGCCGGGCGCGGTGGCTCAAGCCTGTAATCCCAGCACTTTGGGAGGCTGAGACGGGCGGATCACAAGGTCAGGAGATCGAGACCATCCTGGCTAACCCGGTGAAACCCCGTCTCTACTAAAAAATACAAAAAACTAGCCGGGCGAGGTGGCGGGCGCCTGTAGTCCCAGCTACTCGGGAGGCTGAGGCAGGAGAATGGCGCAAACCCGGTAGGCGGAGATTGCAGTGAGCTGAGATCCAGCCACTGCACTCCAGCCTGGGTGACAGAGCCAGACTCTGTCTCAAAAAAAAAAAAAAAATGTATTTCTTAAATGATAAGCCTTGAAAGTTGAAATTCCTCCTTGATCCATGGGCTGCCGACTGGATGTTGTGTTAGCATCAAAACAACATTTGTCTGCTCGCACATCCCCGTCAGGGCTCTTGGGTGGCCAGGTGCATTGTCCATGAGCCCCAATATTTGGAGAGGAGTTTTTTGTTCTGAGCAATAGGTCTCAACAGTCAGATTACAATATTCCATAAACTGGACATTAAACAGATGTGCTGTCACCCAGGCTTGTTGTTCTATTTACAGACACAGACACAGTAGATTTTGCAGAATTCTTAAGGGCCCTGGGTCAGAGTGGTAAAGGAGCACTGGCTCTGAGCCACTTTAGCCCCTAAGGAGGGAGTCAACCTGTTCTCTAAAGCTTTCACACCAGGCACTGACTTCTGTTCCCTGGCTTTGAAAGTCCTAGTTGGCATCTTCTTCCAGTAGAAGGCTGGTTTGTCTATGTTGAAAATATGTTGTTTAGGCCGGGTGCGGTGGCTGACACCTGTACTCCCAGCACTTTGAGAGGCCAAGGTGGGTGGATCACGAGGTCAGGAGTTTGCGACCAGCCTGACCAATATGGTGAAACCCTGTCTCTACTAAAAATACAAAAATTAGCTGGGCGTGGTGGCGTGCACCTGTAGTCCCAGCTACTTGGGAGGCTGAGGCAGGAGAATCGCTTAAACTCAGGAGGTGGAGGTTGCAGTGAGCCAAGATCACGCCACTGCTCTCCAGCTTGAGCGACAGAACGATACTCTGAAAAAAAAAAGAAAATCTGTTGTTTAGTGTAGCCACTTTCACCAACCATCTTAGCTGGATCTGGATAACTTGATTGCAGTGTCTACATCAGAACTTGCTGCTTCACATTTTCGTTTTTTTTGAGATGGAGTCTGCCTCTGTCGCCCAGGCTGGAGTGCAGTGGCCCGATCTCAGCTCACTGCACACCCGGCACAGGGTCATGCTTGAGTAGGGAGTTAACTCCACTTCCCTAACGGCTGAGTGTCCACTACGATTATTTGGGATTTCTCTGCATAGGAGATTTCTCTCACCCGCTTTTGTTTACCTGTGTAATCATTTATTTATGCCCGTGTGGACACCTGGATAGTTATTTCAAGTGTTGGTTGCAATTCAGTACTACGGGATTTTGTTGCTTTATTCACTCCCATGTGTGTCACTGGGAGCTCTTTCTTGTTGGCTCTGGTTTTTCTTTGTCATAATCTGTGTGTATGTGTGTGTGGTGAGTGTGTGTGTGTGCATGTGTATGTGTGTGTCTCTGTGGTGAGTGTGTGTGTGTGTGGGGTGTGTGTGCATGTGTGTATGTGTATGGATGTGTGTGTGGTGTGTGTATGTGTGGGGGTGAGTGTGTGTGTATGTGTGTGTGCATGTGGGGTGTGTCTATGTATGTGTGTGTAGGTGTGCGGGGTGTGTGTGCATGTGTGTATGTGTATGGATGTGTCTCTGTGTGGTGAGTGTGTGTATGTATGTGCGGGGGGTGAGTGTGTGTGTATGTGTGTGTGCATGTGGGGTGTATATATGTATGTGTGTGTGTGTATGTGTTTGGGGTGTGTATGCCACTTACGTAAGTCACTGCTCCTTTCCAGATGAAAATACGGTGGTTCAAGAATTGTTTTTGCTTTTGTTTTGAGACGGAGTCTTGCTCTGCAGCCAGGCTGGAGTGCAGGGGCACAATCTTGGTTCACTGCAACCTCCACCTCCTGGGTTCAAGTGATTCTCCTGCCTCAGCTTTCCGAGCGGCTAAGATTACAGGCACGCGCCACCACACCCGGCTAATTTTTATATTTTTAGTAGAGATGGGATTTCATCATGTTGGTCAGGATTGTCTCGATCTTGACCTTGTGATCCACCCTCCTCAGCCTCCTAAAGTGCTGGGATTGCAGGTGTGAGCCCCGCGCCCGGCCCTCAAGAATTGCGAATTACCCCTGTGGGAAAGAACTTTGCAAAATAAAGAGAATGCTTTATGCATTGCTCCTTTACCTTTAGTCTACAGATTCCACTAATTTTCAAAGAGACTTTTCAGGTCAGTACGTTTTGCCCTGCAGGGATTTTGTTTTAATCTTTTGTGATACAGTTAGATTCTTGGTCACATTCTGTGTTCCATCCAGGGATATTCCCACATACTAAATAATGAAATTCCACTTGCATACGTTATGATTTACTCTTTGGGCTTTGAAATTCTGTGTCTTTTGACCAGTGGACAGGGGCAGGTATCCATAGTTAAAGTATCGCATGGAGTACTTCAAATCCCCACCGCCATGAACCCCACGTCACCACTGATCAGTTTGCTATCTCTGTTGTTTTGCCTTTCCAGCATGTCATATGAATGGGGCATACAGCCTCTGCATCCTAGCTCTCTCATGAAGCAGTGAGCCTGTGAGGTCCATCCAGGTAGCGTGGG
>NC_045454.1:52671294-52676213 GCF_002776525.5 Piliocolobus tephrosceles
TTTTTTTTTTTTTTTTTTTTTTGAGACGGAGTCTCGCTCTGTCGCCCTGGCTGGAGTGCTGTGGCCGAATCTCAGCTCACTGCAAGCTCCGCCTCCCGGGTTTACGCCATTCTCCTGCCTCAGCCTCCCGAGTAGCTGGGACTACAGGCGCCCGCCACCTCGCCCGGCTAGTTTTTTGTATTTTTAGTAGAGACGGGGTTTCACCGTGTTAGCCAGGATGGTCTTGATCTCCTGACCTCGTGATCCGCCCGTCTCGGCCTCCCAAAGTGCTGGGATTACAGGCTTGAGCCACCGCGCCCGGCCTGGACATGATTTTTCAAGGCGGCTGTCTAAATACCTAAGAGGGAGATTGTTGGATCATATGGTGAGGCTTGTTTGGTTTTTGAAAACACTGAATTGACTGTACCCTTATGCCTTCCACCAGCAGTTAATGAGACCTCCTATTGCAATTGCTACTGTTCTTTAGATTTCAGCCATTTTAATAGATGTGCAGTACTATCTCATGTAATCTGCTTTCCCCTCATGACAAATTTCTTGAGTATTAATTAATTAATTAATTTGGATGCTTATTTGGCATCTGTGCACCTTCTCTGGTGAGGCGTCTTTTCAGATCTTCACATATTTTCAATTGGGTAGTTCATCTAATTCTTTTTGAGTTTTAGTGCTTTTTAAAAATATTTTGCAGACAAGTCCTTTTTCGGATGTGTTTCCCAAATATTTTCTTTTTTTTTTTTTTCTTGAGGCAGGGTCTCACTCCATCACTGAGCCTGAAGTGCAGTGGTGCGATCTCAGCTCACTGCAACCTCCGCCTCCCAGGTTCAAGCTATTCTCCCCCCTCAGCCTCCCGAGTAGCTGGGATTAAAGGCGGGCACCACCACATCCGGCTAATTTTGTATTTTTAGTAGAGACGGGGTTTCTCCATGTTGGTCAGGTGGGTCTCAAACTCCTGACCTCAGGTGATCTGCCCACCTCGGCCTCCCAAAGTGCTGGGATTACAGGCATGAGCCACCGTGCCTGGCCCGTGTTTTTTAGTTTTTAAAATCTCCATGCGTTCCGATCAAGGCACGGGATGGTGGCCTGGATGTCAGCTGCTGTTTCCAAAATCATGGCCTGGAGTCATCCGAACGCCGATTTCCAGAGATTCCCAGGACTGCCGCGAGGGGGCGCCACCCTCAATTTATAAATCAAGGAAAGACTAGTTCCCTAAAACCAAAGTTCATGTTTGAGATAATTAGGAAAGAAAAATAAAATCTCAGTGCTGAAGGAAAGGCAATGGCACAGTTGATTATTGAAATTTCAGAAGAAGGCCGGGCGCGGTGGCTCACGCCTGTAATCCCAGCACTTTGGGAGGCCGAGGTGGGCGGATCACCTGAGGTCAGGAGTTAGAGACCCGCCTAGACAAGATGGTGAAACCCTGTCACTACTAAAAATACAAAAAGTAGCTGGGTGTGGTGGCACATGTCTGTGGTCCCAGCTGCTGGGAGGCTGAGGCAGGAGAATTGCCTGACCCCGGGAGGTGGAGGTTGCATTGAGTACCACTGCACTCCAGCCTGGGGGACAGAGTGAGACTCTGTTTCAAAAGCAATTTCAGATTAATTTACTGCACAGACTATTACCTTGCTATATTCTCTAGCCCTGTGTTAGCAGTTGCAAGGTATTTTAGGTTTCAACACTTATATAGTCAATCGGCATAGTTAACTGTCCAAAATTCCTGTCCACATCATGGCAACCTATATAAAATTTGCAAACCTCTTCATCTATACAGTGGAAAATTGGTAAAGTAAGTGTAGCTATTTAAGAAGATGAATTATAAATAAGTATTGAAACGAGTGAGGGAATGTAATTATGTCACAGCTGTGATATGGAACTTGGGGCTCCCTCTGTTGCCTCCTGCTGGATGGCAAATTCTTGACCTGTGGAGACTGAAGGATAAACTGTCACCTTCATCAGAAACTCTAGTCCAGCAGGAAAGTCCTCATTTCAGAATATACCATTTCCTCCTAGGCATTTTCTTTTTCTTTTTTTTTTGAGAAAGAGTCTTGCTCTGTTGCCCAGGTTGGAGTGAAATGGCCTGATACTGGCTCTCTGCAACCTTTGCCTTCTGGGTTCAAGCAATTCTCCTGCCTTAGCGTCCTTGAGTAGCTGGGATTACAGGTGTGTGCCGCCACGGTGGCTAATTTTTTAATTTTTATTGTGATGGAGTTTCGTTCTTGTTGCCAAAGCTAGAGTGCAATGATGCAATCTCAGCTCACGGCAACCTCAGCCTCACCTGTTCAATCGATTCTCCTGCCTCAGCCTCCCGAGTAGCTGTGATTACAGGCGTGAGCCGCCACACCCAGCTAATTTTGGATGTTTAGTAGAGACAACGTTTCTCCATGTTGGTCAAGCTGGTCTCAAACTCCCGACCTCGGGTGGTCTGCCCTCCTAGGCCTCCCAAAGTGCTGGGATTACAGGCATGAACCTCTGTGCCCAGCATTAATTTTTGTATTCTTAGTAGAGACAAGCTTTTGCTATGTTGGTCAGAGTGGTCTTGAACTACTGACCTCAAGTGGTCTGTCAGCCTCGGCCTCCCAAAGTGCTGGCTGGGATTACAGGTGTGGGCCACCATATCAGGGATTTTATTTTATTTATATTTCTATTTCATTTTTGAGAAAAGGTTATGCGCTGTCACCCAGGCTGGAGTGCAGTGGTACCATCTCAGTTTACTGCAGCCTCCACATTCTGGTCTCAAGCAGTCCTCTGGCCTCAGCCTCCCTAGTATCTGGGACTACAGGTGTGTGCCACCATGCTTGGCTAATTTTTGTATTTTCAGAGGAGACAGGGTTTTGCTATGTCAACCTGGTTAGGGCTAGGGTCAGGGTCAGGGTTTGGGTCGGGGTCGGGGTTCGGAGTCGGGGTCGGGGTTTGGGTTTGGGGTCGGGGTTCGGGTTCAGGGTTCGGGGTTGGGGTTTGGTTCGGGTTAGGGTTCGGGTTAGGGTTGGGGTTAAGGGTTAGGGTTTGGGTTCCGGTTGGGGTTGGGGTTGAGGTTGGGGTTCAGGTTTGGGTTGGGGTTGAGGTTTGGGTTGGGGTTCGGGTTTGGGTTCGGGTCGGGGTCAGGGTTAGGGTTGGGGTCAGGGTTATGGTTAGGGTCCGGGTCGGGGTCAAGGGTCAAGGGTCATGGGTCAGGGGTCAGGGTCCGGGTCCGGGTTCGTCTTCGGGTTTGGGTTAGGGTTAGAGTTGGGGTTAGAGTTTAGTGTTAGGGTTGGGGTTGGGGTTGGAGTTAGGGTTGGGTTAGGGTTACGTTTGCGGTTGGGGTTGTGGTTGTGGTTAGGGTTAGGGTTCGGGTTAGCAAATTTCTTGACTTGTCTACCTTTGTTATTAACTGAGTGGGAATTAGGAGAGGAGCCTGGTCCTCTACACACACCCCAGCAGGTACACTGCCCATGTGCCTGTGGAGAACAGTGGTTCCTGTACGGCCGACAGGTGTGGACCAAGTAGCTATGAAATTTCTTCTGAAGAAAACGCACAAGGAGGACGCGAGTGAGCTCAGTGGAGGAGGGTACTACCCCAGGGGACGTCTACGTACATGGACTTGTGAAGCCCGAATACCTGCGATGGTCTCAGTCAATTTAGAAAGTTTATTTTGCCAAAGTTGAGGACGCACACCCGGGACACAGCCTCAGGAGGTCTTGACGACACGTGCCCAAGGTGGTCGGGACACAGCTTGGTGTTATACATTTTAGGGAGACAGGAGACATCAATATATGTAAGATGAACGTTGGTTCCGTCGGGAAAGGCGGGACAACTCGACGCAGGGAGGGGCTTCCAGGTCACAGGTAGGTGAGAGACAAACTGTTGTATTCGTTTGGGTTTCTGAATAGCCTCCCCAAAGGAGGCCATCAGATACGCACTTATCTCAGTGAGCAGAGGGGTGACTTTGAATAGAAGGGGAGGCAGGTTTGCCCTAAGCAGTTCCCAGCTTTTTTCCCTTTAGATTAGTGATTTTTGGGCCCTCAGATTCATTTTCCTTTCACAGGCTAAACAGCTTTAGGAACTGAAAGTTTCATGAGGCTGTAAGGAAGAGTCGAGTTGCTCCAGGTGAGCCTGGGCCACAACAGCATGCAGGACCTGGGCGCCCACGAGGGGCTCCTGGGAGGGTTCGGGAAAGGGAGCTGTGAACCCTGACTATCTGAGATGGTTTCAGGTGATTGAGAAAGTTCATTTTGCCGAGGTTGAGGACGTGCACCCATGACAGCCAAAGGAGATCCTGACGACAAGTGCCCAAGGTGGTCAGGGCACAGCTTGGTTTTAGGGAGACATTGAGTCATCAGTCAATACATGTAAGAAGTACCTTGCTTCCATCCAGAAAGGTGGGGACAACTGGAAGCAGGGAGGGGGCTTCCAAGGTCACAGGTAGGTGAGAGACAAATGTTGCGTTGTTTTGAGTTTCTGGTTAGCCTCTCCAAAGGAGGCAATCAGATCTTAGTGCACCTATCTTAGTGTGGAGATAGGTGATTTGGAATAGAATGAGAGGCAGGTTTGCCCTGAGCCGTTCCCAGCTTGGCTTTTCCCTTTAGCTTAGTAATTTTGGGGCCCCAAGATTTTCTTTTCACAGAGCCTATGACTAGATTTGCATTTTTAGATCCTGCGAGGAGGCTGCTACACACATGCAGAAGTCATGCTGGTGGCCTGGACACTGAAGGGAGAGAAGTGGATTTGAGAGACATTTAGGAGGTAGGATTGCCAGGGCCTTGGTGATAGCTTGGATGTGGAGGGTGGGGGAGGAGGGGTGTCAAGCAGATACTGCTCTTAGATTACCACCTGGGATATTAGGGCGAGCGAGTGGGCTGTTTTTTCTTTGTCAGGCAGAACTTGGTTTTGTGGTGCAGTAGGGTGCCTCAAACCAAAAGCCTGACTTCGTCGTACAGGCCAGACCCCAC